>NW_020957563.1:2522-14423 GCF_003031625.1 Empidonax traillii | reverse complement strand
GAGCCTGACTGAGTGAATTATTCATCTTCCACAATCTGAGCTCAAACATAGATATAAAATAAGAGCTGTCACAGATTGGGCAGCTTCGTTTCAGCTGCTGTGAGTGACAAAATGCCACCCATATCGGTACTTGGAGCGATCCAGATGCTGGAATTAGCGAGGATGGAATAACAATGGAATCCACAGGCAACTGTCACAGCTTCTCTGGCACTGCAGCACCTCACCTTTGAGGGTGGCTGACGTCTGCAAGGTCTTTGGCTCATGCTGGTGGATGGTTTTGAAGATGTCTGGGTCGGCATTGAAGCGCTCCCGGTCGTTCTGCCAGAAGTTCCCTGGAGACAGCAGCAGGCAGCCGTGCTCTGGGAGCAGGTTCCGCAGCTTCTTGAGGCCAGGCAGGAGATCTGTGACCTGCAGGCAAAGCTCCTCCAAGCTCCTGACTCCAGAACTGAAAGGCAAACAGGGGGGAGTGGGACCCAGACTGCCCCGCGTGTGTTTAACTCTCCCTAAGGAAAGGCAAAGCTGCCCAGACGGACACTTCAGGGACCTTCCTCGCTGTGTCGCTGCTCCTCTTCCTCACAGCTGAGGGCCAGGAACCTGCTTCTCCCTGGAACTGTGCACAGGCTCCAGAATTCCATCCCCACCCCTCTGGGTGCTGCCTGCCCACACAGCTCTCACTGCCCACCCATCCTCAGCGACACAATTCCCACTCGCACATTCTCCACTCAACAGAGAGTCTGTCTCCCTGGAATTCTCCTTCCAAGTCCTCAGAGCCCTCTGCACCCCCCTCTGCACACACAGAACAGGATGTGCTACAGGAATCCCAGCCAGCCCTCCCAAAGTGGATCCCCTGAGGTGCTCAGAGTCCCCAGAGCGTGCCAAGGACTCCTGTCCCACCTGGCTGTGCTGGCTTCCCAACTGCCCTGCTTTGTGTGGAGAGCAGAACTTCTGAGCCTCAGGGCTTCAGAAATCCACACAGCTGTAACTGGTATGAACTGGGACCTGTGTTTGCTCCCAGACTTCCTTTGCCACAGTGACAGAATCCTTATCAACCCCCGATTCAAGCAAAACTCAGCTTGGGATTACACGAGGACCTGGTGTGAAGGGTCAGGGACAGAACCAACTGTTGGACAGACACGGAGGAGCTGCTGGTCCAGAAGAGACAATTCCCTTCTTGGGATACAGAAACTGGGGGGATCTGCTCAGGAAAGGTGTATTTAGCAGAGGCCAAGTGAAGAACAGAGACCAGTCCCTGCTGGCTCCGGCCTCGCGGCTCCCAGGAAGGTGGTTCCAGAGGAGAGTTTTTCTACAGTAACTACAAAGAGCAAACCCAGAAATTATTAAATGATGATTTGGCTTTGTGAGCACTCCCTCTAGAACCTATTTCCAGTGGCTGTCTGGCACTGGAAAAGTCACAGCTACCAAAAGGCTGGAAAATGCACCTGAAAAGAGGTGTTTGTAGGGACAAAAGCTTTGGGAAGGACAATGTAAAGGGACTGAAGCAGTGATGCCTTTGGCAGCAGCTCCAAGGAAGAGCCAGCTGACCATATGTAAAGTGATAGATAAGGCCACAAAAAAGAAGAAAACAGCCCTCCTGATGGTTTCCTGGAAAATCTCAGCTCCTGGGGAGACATTCCCAGAAACTGATAAAAGGATTAAAAGGAAGAAATGGGGATAACTGGACCCTTGGGCCTATTTCATCTGTCTGTCACCCCAAAATTAGTTTGCTGACTACAACCACTCAAACTGCCTAAGGAAAATGGTATAAAAAGATAAAAAGAGATTGGACCCAAGCAGAAATCCTGGAGAAGTTCCACCCACGCTGCAGAGGGAACTGCCTGGCTGCCCTGGGCTGAGATATTCTCCAGACACAGACACTGAGTTTACTCGTGCTCCACAGCACTTCAACATTTTTACTCATTGCTTCACTGTCAGTTGCTTTTGCTCCATGGGGTGTACTTGAGTTTTTTGCTTTGCTGATTCTATGTAAGTTGTTCTGCTTCCCTGGAAGTTGCTTTTGCTCTGGCATGTGAGCCCACACTTTGTGTTATAATTATTATCATCACTACAGAGTTTCTAAGTCCGCTGTTTTTGCAGTCAGACCCTGTTCCAGACACGATGAACCCCACTAACTGTCACAAATTTGTATTAATAACGGTGTTATTTAGTGAACTGTTGGAGTGAGGCTGTTTTTAGGTGCTGGCAGTTTAATTGACGGGGAAATAACTCCCAGGAAAACCTGCTGAGGGGGTTTCCTACTGCTGTTTGGTGCAGTTCTTACACAGGAGGATAAAATCAAATGTCCTGTCCTCTCAGGGAATCTGTTCAGCAAAGGTGAGGTGACAACAGACTGTTTTGGACATTAACAGGCTTTGATCTCCTGGGGGACACTGACAGACACTGATAAATTAATACAGGGTGGGCAGAAAGTTCTTATTTTCTGCCCCTTTTAAGGTGACAGGAAATGGCACCAGGAAAGCGGGGTGTCGTGAATATTCTGCTGCAAAAATGCAAATTTACTGAAATGCTTTAAAAAGCTGAAGTTCTGAAATGCTGGGACCACCTTAAAACTCCACCTGCGAACCCCAGAGAGCAACTACTGCTAAAAGAAAAGACTCCTGTTGGTGTCAAACAGCCCCAAAAGTCTGTAACTCACCCAGAGATGGGAATCTGGAAAGGACATAGTTGCTGTGATAATAGAAAACTCTAATTCTACTGAAAATCAGAATTGCTGTTTTGCACAATGATTCCTGCTCTCCAACAGAGGAAGCAAAAATGCAAGAAAATACAGAGAAACTGGGATTTCAATTCCAACAACAAAGTGCGTTTTGTGCACAACAGAAATCTACAATTTCCCCTGTTCCTGAACTGATGGGTGATGCTGAATGTGTGGGTTGGAAATCAGAAAGCAAAGTATTAAAGTTATCGTTATCCTGTAAGAGGGAAACAGGAGAAAAACCCACAACTCCAGTTTCCCACCTGGTTGCTAAAAACAAGCTGCTTGGAAGGGAACAACCTGGAGTTTTCACTGGCCCAGCAGCCCTGGAACAAAAGGAGCTGCAGGTAAACCAGGCGTTAACTGCTAAAAAAAAACCAAAACTGTTCAAGTTTTCCTGTGTTAGAGTTTTCCTCCCTCTCCAGGAGTGCAACACCCCCAGCACAGAGAGAGCAGTGAAGAGACTGCCAGAGAACTTCTCTTGAATGTTTAACTCCTGTGACAGGCACAGCAACCAACTCAACGCTCTAGAAATTATTTCTTGGTTTGTTTTTTTTTTTTAATGATTGATTTATAGTAGGATGAATTTTTCTAAGTGATTAAAAACTACTTTTAAATGATTAGTTTATTAATTCTTGTGATGTGTTTGCGTTTTCATCGAGAAACACTTGTTGGAAGACCAACTATTAACCAACTTATATAAACCAAACCATGTTATGTACTGTTAGTACACATTTTAAGAAGTTTTTTCCTCTTTATTAAATAAGAGAACAGGGCGGAAAAACCTTTCACCTGATGAAAATGTAACTTTATTCCAATCAAATAAAAATTTTAAAATTCAACCAAATATGACTTGGAAGCAGATACCAAGATTTATGCATATCTGAAGTTATATAAATATGGATTAATTTTTCCAGTTCTTCCTCAGGTAACTAATTTTTTTTCTTCCTTCCTTAACCAAAAGGAAAGACAACTACGGGATGCAAATATGACCTGCAAATAAAATACAAAAATCCTATAACCATTTTTTAAAAAAAGAAAATACTTATATTTTTGTACTTTTTATCTCCCTTCTCTTATCTAAGCTAATCAATCCTTGTTAACAGAACGTGATAACAGCTATTTATCCACTGGGGAAAAAAAACAAAAAAAAAGAGGGAAAAACAAGTTTAACAATCCGTGCTTGCACCTTGTTTATAACAGAAACAAGGTATAAAACTGTCGTTTAATCTTAGAAAATTGATGTGTGAGGGGGTGGTCAGAAATAAGAAATGTGTCCTTCTAAGTACACTTCAGCTACTTGTTATAAACAGAAATGGACCAGCACAGAGGAATTAACAAGCACATCATCTCGATGGGATGCTAAATTAAAAACGATGCTTCAAATGCACAACAACAATCTTACACATTGCTGTAAACTACACTAAAAAAAGAAAAAAATATATGTGCCTCCTTTTTTTAAGCATGAATATTGACATATTTTATATGTTTAAAGGTGTATTTTAAAGTTATGTCAATAACTTTAACATATAAATAATAACTTTAAATAATAACATATAACTTTAAACATATAAAATATGTTTAAACATAAAAATGTGTTTAAACATATAATGTATATATATGTACAAACACATAAAATAGACCTCCAATTCCCAAGTGAGTCAAGCTGTGGATGCAAAATAACATTTCCACAGTGACACAGCCTGCTCACCATCCCTGACACCCTTATGTGTGGGGCGCAGTACCCTGAGAACAGGATTGAAAGGGAGCTCTCAAACATTCATATTTCATTATGTAATTGTAATTAGATAAATATCATATTTATATTTAATATTTAAAGAACAAACTGTTGATGTGAATGTACTGTACGAGAGCAAAAACGATTTATTTGTGGAGGTGACGCCGTCACAGCCCAAGATTTCTGTCTTGACACTGAACAAAACTGGGATCAATTAATATTTCTCCCAATAAAAATTTAAAAATGGTGCTTTGTGACGGTTTGGATTTGGTTCCCTGCCAAGTGCCCGAAAGTTACGACAGCAGCCCCCTTCCCCCTGCTTTCTTCCCTTAGGTTAAAGGAAAAGGGACTATAAAAATTAAAGAACCCAAAGTCAAGCTGCTTATATAAAAATATATCTATATTTACGCAAATTACAGTTATGTACAGTTAAGATGCTATTGGCTACTTCCTTGGTTACAAACTGGTCACCAGGAAGGCCTAGACTAAAACCATCACATTCTCTTTATTTCATACTATTTTTACGTAACACTTATATTTTGCGTACATATACACATATACATATTCGTATATAGTCCTTGTTCATTCTTTAGAGTACTCATTTTGTTGTAGAAGAATTAGTGTTAGCATTAGGATTAGTTTGGTTTTTATTCTTGGTCTTTAGGTTACAATCACAGTTCTGGTTTTCAGGGTTTGTCTCTTGGTTTGGGCTGGTTTATTACTGGATACTGGCATTAACTGTTCAGGCCTTTTTCATCTGGTGACTGGTTTCTTGCAAAACACAATTTAAAGTACATGATTAGTTTTTTTCCAAGGTTAAATTTTTTGGGGTACGCAGTGGATTTTTTCCATTTTTTTTTATTACTCACTAGGTATTTTTGGGCCCTTGAGCGAAAACAATTTCACGAATGGGTTTGTCTTGGTCTGAGGAAGGAGTAATCCAAACAGCCTTTTTTAACATATTTTTTAGATGGATTGCTGTAATTTTGTTTTTATCTACAGTGTGGAGGGATTTTGCTTGGGCAGGACTAGCTCGATTGACAGAGTTTCTAGTGTTAATAAGTCAGGTGGCTTTGGCTAAGTGCTTGTGTCAGTTCTTGAAAGTTCTCTCAGTGTTTTTAGAGTTGTTTTTAACAGTCTATTATACTTTTTAACTTTCCCAGCAGCGGGTGTATGATATGGAATGTGATATACTTATTCAATATCATGCTCCCGTGTCTAAGTGGCCGCCAGATTATTTTTGAAATGAGTTCTGTTGTTTGATTCAATTTGGTTTGGAGTGTCATGTTTCCACAGGACTTGTTTTTCAAGACTTAGAATGGTATTTTGGGCTGTTGCATGTGGCATTGAATATGTTTCTAACTATTTAGTAGTCGTTCCTACCATGGTAAGCACATAGTGTTTACCTTGGTGGGTTTGTGGTAATGTGATATAATCAATTTGTCATGCTTCTTCGTATTTATACTTGTCTTAGTGTTCACTACATTACAGGGGCTTTAATCTTTTGGCTTGTTTAATGGCAGTACAGGTTTTACAGTCATGAATAATTTGGGAAATAGTGTTCATGGTTATATTCACCTTTCGGTTTCGTGTTTATCTGTAGGTGGCATTTCGGCCCTGATGGCTTGAAGCATCATGGGCTCATTGAGTTAGGAACAATTTTTTTTTTTTGCTGCCAGTTTAGGTCTACTTGTGACACTTGGACTTGTGCAGCGTGGTTTGTCTGTTTGTTATGAGCATGTTTTTCATTAGTTCCATTTTTGGGCACATGGGTATTTACGTGGCGGATTTTTACATTCAGTTTTTTTGCTCTGGCAGCGATGTTTTGCCATAAATCGGTAGCTCAGATGGGTTTTTTTTTACGTCTTCAATTTATTTTCTTTTATTTGTTTAGCTATTCCCATAGGGTATTGGTCATTATCTACGAATTGGTGTAGAGGTAGAGCTTTGGTCATTTTTCTTTTTCTGCAATGTCTAGGGCTAATTGGACAGTTTTGAGTTCTGCAAACTGACTTGATTCACTTTTACTTTTAGTGGTTTCTGCCACCCGTCGGGTGGGACTTTACACAGCTGTTTCTTTAATGAAAAATACACTTCTATAAAACTTCTTTTAATTGGGTGCTTGTAGATAATGTCACTGCGGATACAAGTAACCACTCTAATGTTTGTGTGTGTAATTCTGTTAACATCACAAAATGCAATTGGAATTATTACCAATTTTGGGAATCTAATTATATTCTAATTCAGGAGTTACAGCCTACCCCCACGAGTACGAATTTCATGCTGCTAAAAGAGACTGTTGCAAGATGAGGACTTAAAACAATTGATAAAAGATGCCCAAGAAAATGGACAAAAACCTAATTACTCTCTATCACAAATAGGAGAAATATATTGTGTGACAAAACGAGTGAAAAAGGATGGGGAACACCCTTTCCTGGTCTCCTGCAGCTGCCAGGATCTTCAGTCAAATGCTTCATCCCGTTATTGTATTATTGATATTAACCTTCTTGCTTCTCATCCTGGTAATTGTATTATCTATTAAAATTTGAGTCATTGTGAAACAATCAGCCCATGAGTCACCTGCACAAAATCACATCCTACTGCACAACTGTCACTGGAATATTGTGAGGTTCCAGTGAGGTGACAGATAAGGCCGCAGAAAAGAAATAAAAGAAATAAAAGAAATAAAAGAAATAAAAGAAATAAAAGAAATAAAAGAAATAAAAGAAATAAAAGAAATAAAAGAAATAAAAGAAATAAACCCCCCTCCTGATGGTTTCCTGGAAAACCCCAGCACCCAGGGAGACATTCCCAGAAACTGCTAAAAGGGTTAAAACCAAGATATGGAGATTTCCTTCTGCCCCTTTTGATGTGACACCCCACACTTGGTGTGTCCCTGCAGGGATGCTGTGGGGGCAGGAACTGGGTTAAACCACAAACCCCAGGTCACTCCTGGGTTTACACGGAGAGAGCTCAAAGCTCACCCTGGGCTGAGGAAAACACACCCACAGGGTGGTCCTGCCCAGTCACACTCAACAACCACAGCTCCTCCTGCTCTTCAGTACAAAAGAATATAAAGTAGAAGATAAAAGAATATAAAATAGAAGATAAAAAGAAGCCTGTCTGTAAATCAAGGAAATCAACTTATGCTCAACTTTGATAGGGACAAAAGCAACTGACAACAAGAACTTCATAATGACTTCAAGAATTTACCTAAAAATCTTTCTTGAAGTAGCAGAGCCCATCACCGAAATGGTGACCTTACCCCAGGGTTTGGGTCTAAATACTGAGATGTTTTTCTTCTGGCAATAATAATAATAATAATAAAAATTAAAAAAGTGATAGTGTTGCGTCCATGTTGCATCACTGCTCACCAAGGGCAACCCCAAGGGGAGATAATGAGAATACAACGAGAACCAAGGGAGAGATAACGAGGGGACAGCACAGTCCTGGGAGCAAGTTGTTTCTGCCTTGGAACTGGGAACAGATTATCATTCCATAGGATAACGGGGGAGAGGGACTGGGCACATGGACAGAAGGTCAGGCCATGGCTGTGGGGGCTGGCAAGGCAGAGGAAAAACAACTGAATCTGTATTTAACAGTAAAAATGGCATTGCTAAAAAATGACCCTGGGAGCAGCAGCTGGGGAAGGGCAGGGTCAAAGCAGGGAACATCACGAGGCAGAGGAGCCAGGTGGAACGTCAGGAACGAAGCAATGGAGGCTGAGCAGTGGATCCTCCCTGACTGCGAGAGCTGCAGGACAAAGAATGAAGGAAACTCCTGGCTGGAAAGCTTTGGGATGATCTCAGCACCTTCATCCTCACTGAGCACCAAAGGACACTCTGGGAAGCCTCTCTGGCCTTTGAGAGCAAACCCAGGCAGGAGCTTGGCCAGGAACTCCACAAAACCTGGAATTCTCAGACAAAGAAGTGGAACTCAATGGAAAATTTACTAAAGAAAAACCACCAGGGTAATTTATGGTGTATAAAAGGCACTCTTGCCTTGCCAGGGCTGGGGGAGGCAGGGCAGGTCTCATCCCCTCGGGCCCTGAAGCTGTGGATGCAGCACCACAGAGAAAACGCTTTAATTCACAGCAAAGACATAAAACTGGTGCAGGAAGTGTCCAAGGCCAGGCTGGATGGGGCTTGGAACAGCCTGGGATGGTGGGAGGTGGGTGGGACTGGGTGGGCTCTGAGGTCCCTTCCAACCTGAACCATTCCAGCAGTCTGTGATTATTACGTATTTTTATTAACAAGCTGGGATAAGACCCAGGGACGTCTGCCAGTGCCACACCAACAGTGCCAAGGGGAGGGCCCAGGATGGCACATGGAATGCTGAGCATCTCCAGCGAGCCAGGAGTTTTATGTTTGGCTTAACAGACACAGGTTCAGAGTGGGGAGTGTGAGTTCTCCCTGGAATTATCTGGAAGCAGGGGAAAATCACTGCTGTATAAAGACTGCGGCAGGATAAAACCAAGCTGGTATAAACCAGTCCTAAAAACAGCTGAAGTGAGAGCCAGGAGAAGGCTCCTGCCCACGTGGAATTCCAAGGAGCGTGGCAAGGACAGAGGAACTCACTGTGGTTCAGACCTGGTGTGGCTGAGAAGGAATTCTGTGACAATGAACCTGCTCTAACAGGGATCACCCTGGAGGCCCCTTCCGGACTCTGACCAGAGGATTCCTGAGGATTATCAGTGACTTATCTGGCGGACAGGGAAGTTCTCCAGCACAAATGGGAACTGTGCTGTGTGAGGATGGATCCCATACCCCTTGTCAGCACCGCTCCCTCATTTTCCTTTTAATTTTGAGTGTCGCCCAGTCAGAGCTCACCCTCGGACCCCGAGGCAGCGATTCACAGCCAGGTGTGCCCAGCAGCGGGTCCCTGTGCCTCACCTGTCCCTCAGGGCGTGGTTCCTGACCTCCTCCACGAGCTGGAAGACGCGGGCCAGCGGGGAGCGGAACACATCCACGGCCAGGAAGTTCTTCTGCCACGGGGACACGGTGGCCTTCACGAAGATCTGCTGGATGTAGGCCACGGGAGCACCCACGTACTGCGGGGGGACAGGGGCACAGTGAGGCTCTGGGCACAGGGAAGCTCCCAGCAGGGTCAGGCACAGCCTGGCACCCCTTGGGAATGGCAGCACCGGGCTGTGTGCCTTTCCCTCAGCAGAGGGGGAACACGACAGGACTAACGAGCAGAAACAGAAAGGGTGTCACTCCAAGAGGCAAAATGCCACTGATCACTTTGGCAGCTGCCAGGGGCACCCCTGTGGGAGGCAGGGGCTGCCATTCCTGCTGCCTTTGGTCCTGGAAGGGAAGGCAGAAGCAGGGACTCACTGCCTCTCGCAGACACCTCATGGTGCTGCAGACCCCCCCAGTCTGTGCTGGCAGGTGGGATTAGATGATCTTGGAGGCCTTTTCCAACCTACAGGGCTCTGTGATTCCGTGTGAATCTGCTCTGCGCTCAAGTGACGTCCCTCAGAGTGGCAGAGAACCCGGGCAGCGCCGGGGGCAGCAGGGGCAGCAGGGGCAGGAACCCCCCCAGACTCACTGCCCGCCCCAGGCTGCTCCCAGCCTGCCAGCCTGGCCTCGGCCACCTCCAGGGACAGGGCAGAGCAGCCTCCTGGGCACAGCTCTGCTCCAGGAGGGCACAGTAGCACGGCAGGGATACCCAGTCCTGCTCCAGGAAGGCACAGCAGCACAGAAGGAAGGCACAGTAGCACAGCAGATCCATGCCCATCCCACAGCAGATCCATGCCCATCCCACAGCAGATCCATGCCCATCCCACAGCAGTAGGGCCCAGCAGATCCATGCCCATCCCACAGCAGTAGGGCACAGCAGATCCATGCCCATCCCACAGCAGTAGGGCACAGCAGATCCATGCCCATCCCACAGCAGTAGGGCACAGCAGATCCATGCCCATCCCACAGCAGTAGGGCCCAGCAGATCCATGCCCATCCCACAGCAGATCCATGCCCATCCCACAGCACTCACCCAGTCGGGTCTCTCGGCAGGCTCCCCGGCTGGCACGGCGCTGCCCGGCGCAGGGGGGGTGTAATCCTTGACGGGCGTGCTGAACTCCACCGGGCCCGTCCCCGGCAGCGGCAGCTTCAGCAGGGGGGAGCTGCGGACAGAGCGGGACACGCTGCGGCTGCGGCCTCGGCACGGCTTTTGAGACACGAGAGCTCAAAACACGACCCAGCCCGGCCAGCGCGAGGTGAACTGTGCAGGACAGGCCACGCAGCCAGAGGGCTTTGGCTTTCCTGGGGACTCAGCAGTGTCTTTCTCCCTTGGAAAGGGATAACTAGAACGTGAATTCCTCCATCGCCTCAGAGTTAGTTCTGCTAAAAACACCGAGCACAGCCACGGCTCAGTTATTGCTAATCCTGCACACAGCCAGGACATCCAGCGCTTCCCAGGGGCTGCCTCCCTGCCCCAAACCCTTTAGAATCCTCTCATTTTCCTCATTTAGATTGAAACCATTTCCAGAACTTCTCACTGACTTCATTTGTCCTCAGTGCACTTTTAAGGGCAGCAATGAGACACCAAAACAGCTTCGAAATACTGAACTTCTTGTTCCTTTGCCCCCCCAGCCTTCGGTTGAACGTAGCAGCTGTCCCACAGCGAAGGCTTTAAACTACTCAGAAGTTGAGAAACTGGTGATTCAGAGAATTTAGAAGCGGCTTGGTAACTCCAGAGACTCTCAAAAGTGGTTAAAAGCAAATCAGGACTGAAGTGGTGGGACAAGTGAAGCTGCCGACACAGAGATCCCTCGATGAGCTGGGACTGTCAGCCCTGAAATGAACTGCAGAACAACCTGGGTCTTTCCATGGCCTTACGATTCCTGATATATTTTCCTGTTTATAGGTGAATTTTCTGGCAATATTTCCAGAACAAATATAAAGGCCTTGGAATTGTTTTCATGCAACGCTCTGCCCACTTCATTAGGGTTCAGTTTGGATCATCAAAGGCCAGGGAGGAACAAGCAACGAGGCCTCAGAGTGAACAACAAACAGCCAAAAAAAGAACAATGAAATCAGAAGCAAAGCTTGTCAGATTTGCTCTTTATTAGTCTGACAGAAACACAACATCTACTGATTATCATTTCCTTGTGGAACGGGAGGGAGGAGAAAAAGGAATAATAAAATACAAAAATCAAATCCAGAGATAAACAAAGCACAGAGACTGATCAGACTGAGGGGGAATGATTGTTTCCCTGAATGATTTCAGTGCTGGTGAGTGTGTCCAGAAACCCCAAGGAAAACACTCGAGATTCACACCCCGTGTTTCTGCAGAGGGGGATCCCCCGAGTCACCTGCGGGTTTGGAGGGGTCACAACAAACACCTCCCGTGGAACTGGAGTCGTTTAAAATCAGAGAGACTGAGCACCAACAGCCAGAGCCCTGCAGGAACAGTGTGGGGCACACCTGGAGCAGCACAGGCTGGGGAT
>NW_020957563.1:0-1031 GCF_003031625.1 Empidonax traillii | reverse complement strand
GGATACACAGGAGTTATTCTGGATCACGGGATTTACCTCAGCTCTTAAAAACCTTCTCTGCACTCAGGGATGGTCGGGTTTGACTGAGGTGAGGAGGAGGAAACAACAACTGAGAGCATTCCCTCTGCAGCAGAATTCCACAAACTCTCCTTGATCCCAGGTGCAGAAGGAGAGAGGACTGATTCACCTCTGTCCCTCTGAGGAATTCAGGATGCTGGAATGTCTTTACTAACCACCTTTCACACTGAGGAATAAAGAACAGATACCTTGTGCTCTATTCCCTTCTCTCTTCCCATCCACATCTCCAGGGACAGGGACTGACCTTCTCAGCAATTCTGAGCACGTTTCCAGCTCCTTCCCTGTTCACAGACATCAGGATGAACCCCCTGGATCCCTGGGTATCTTCTCTCCTCTTTAGAAAGACCTGCCCAAAGTCTGACTTAGGCCTTGTTGCTCCCTCCAACTCCCTGCCAGGAGGGGGGAGCCGGGGGAGATCAGGCTCTACTCCCAGGGAACAGGGACAGGAGGAGAGGAAAGCAGGTTCTTTCTCCCCACTCCAGCTCGTTTTCACTCATTTTTGCAGAGGGATAGCTGAGATGAATCAGTGAGATCCGTCCCAGGAAAATGCAGCATTTCCCAGGAGCGCAAATCATTCAACCCAAGCAATAAATCCGTGCCAAGGACCAGTGCTGAGCCCTCAGCACGTGGCAAGTGCAGATGGGACACTGCGTGGCCACCAGAGTCCCTCTCCAGTCCCACAGGGCTGCCCCAGGGGGTGCCCATCCCACAGTTCCCTTGGGAACCCGCCTGCCAAGGGATCAGTGCCCACCCAGGCACGGAGCCAACCCCGGCGTGCAGCCACACACCACACACAGGACATCATCATCCCACACAGGACATCATCAACACACCACACACAGGACATCATCCCACACACAGGACATCATCATCCACACACACAGGACATCATCCCACACAGGACATCATCCCACACAGGACATCATCCCACACAGGACATCATCCCACACAGG
>NW_020957562.1:31367-33271 GCF_003031625.1 Empidonax traillii | reverse complement strand
TGTAAATTAGTACAAATTTAGGGGTTAAAATGAGGGAATCAGTAGTGGACAGGTGGGGAAAATATTGGACATAAGTCTTGAGGTTGTCTGTAGAGGACAGGAAATATTTTGGAGGGAGATTTGTTGTTCCCTTGTGCTGCACTCTGCACTCAGTCGTGGGTCAGCTCCAGAAATTTCCTGGGCAGCTACAAAAATGATGCCCGAAAAGTGGGAAAATCCCGCTGGCAAAATGCAGAGGAACAGGTGCCTCTGAACCTCTCCTGCCTCTTCCAGAGCAAACCTGGTAATCCCAGGTCTCTCTTGGAAAAATCTGGGACCATAAGGTTTTCTAGGAGAAAAAAACAAACCCAAGGACAGGGATGAGGGAATGTGCTGTCAATGAATAAGGAATTGCTGGGTGCAGGAATGATTGGTGTGTGTTTTACACTGCCCTTTTTATTCCCAGAATAACCTTCAAATGATTCCTTTAACAGACCGACCAAAGTGGAGAATCTGAATTAGAGAGGAAGCGATGCACAACAAATGCAGGGAGAAATGGTGGAATGGTGGTGGAATCCTGGAGTGGTTCGGTTTGGAAGGGACCTTAAAGCTCCTCCATCCCCACTCCCTGAGCAGAGACACCTTCCCCTAGCCCAGGTTGCCCCTGGTGGCAGATGGCTATGGAAGTGCTGGAGGTGTTTAGGGAATGCTGATAGTTTTTCCCCCACCTCTGGCCATCGGGTGGTTAAAAGGACTAATTCACCTCTTCCCACAGGGAAAAACGCTGGAGCAGAGGGAGGGAAGGAGCAGGGAGAACTACAGCCCCCAGCAGCTCAGTCAGTGCTGGATGGACTCAGGGCTGGGAAAGGTCCCTCAGTGTGAGGGCAGGTGAGAGCCCAGTGTGGCCCTGGCAGCCCTGGGGCTGGGAACAAGTCCAGTGGGCAGAGGAATGGACACTGGAGAGCTGGGCAAACAGCTGGAGGAGTTTCAAGGAGAAGCAGGAAACTGGACAAGTTGCAGCAGCTCCTTCTGTGTGTGTTTAGAACCACCTTTCGTGCAGCCACAAGTGAGGTGGGAAATGAACCTCAGGAGGCTGGGAATGAGTCCCACAAACTGGTTACAATGGGATTGAGTCTTCCCAAGTGTCTGAAAAGCTTTAGTTTGGCTTTAGAAATTGCAAACAGAAGTGATTGTCAATGTGTTGGCCCTTGCTGTCCTGTGTCTTTGGTGAGGTGTTGACTCAGTACCTTTATCGGAGCTGATGTGGATGAACAGGTGCTTCTAATTTGCCTTTAAGGTCCTGGTTTCTTCCCTTCTTCTACCAGCTTCTCCCTCCAGGAGATGGAATTCCAGTGCTAGAGTATAGGTAGCTCGTGGTGCTCCCAAAAGGAGCCTTTCTGCCTTTGGGACAAGTTGTGGTGCCACTGGAGCTGCTGGGAGAAGCGGAGCGTTGGCAGTGACAGGCCTGGAATGCTGTTGCTGTGGGACAGACGCTGCTCCCTGGCAGGTTCTTGGGTTGGATTCCTTGGCTGCCACTTGGCAAGGCCTGGAAGGGCCTCGGTTGTGTAGGGAACAAAACATGGGATGGGGAAGCAAAGCAGGGGAGGTTCTGTTTTCAGAGAGAATCCTTGAATTTTCTCTTCCTGCAGGGACGTTGAACCGGTCCAACTGTGGCAAGAAGAACAAGTCGGCTGAGAAGGTTTGGAGCAGTCTGGAAGGTTCCTCGTGCCCAAAGAATCCTGGCAAGTGCAGCCCTGGAAGAGTACGGAATAATGAAAAGTGCCTCAGTTCTCCCGAAGCTCAACTTTGTAAAACATTCACGAACATAAATTCCTCTGCAACGAGCTGTTGGGTCCCAAATACTCTTGGAGGGAGAGGCAGAAACTCCCACTGCTGCTGGGGCTGAACTGCTTGCAGTGCCCAGG
>NW_020957562.1:25996-28224 GCF_003031625.1 Empidonax traillii | reverse complement strand
GAATATTTTGGGCCTAAGATCAGAGGTAAACTACAGGGGACAGAGTGTATATTTTGAGTGTAATACCTCAGATATGTAATACCACATAGCCCAGTGATTAAAGGTGTAAATGACAGACTGCCCGGGGGAGGTAAAGGACAGCAAGACTTTTCTGTCCTGCCCCTTTCTGTACAAACGGGTGAAAGAAGCCATCGGCACAAGTGTGGAGAAGAGCCGGGTGAACGCCGGTGAGCAAGATGAGCGTGGACTCCTGGACAGAAGTAGAAGTTAGTTTTCTGGTGAGCTACAAACATGCCTAGTATTTTTTGCCAAGGTTGGGTGGTCTCAGGCTGGCCTTGTGAGTAATCCCAAAGTATTCCAGGGCTCAGCGATGGAGCATGTGCCTTTTCTATTTGCAGATGCTGCCCAGGTCACCTTTGGAAAGAGGAGAATTCGAGGTGAGTCGGGGCGGTGGCAGGAGCAGGGGTGCACTGAGCTTTCCAAAACGCCACATAACTTTGTCTGTCACTCACCCAGGTATCCCGTGCGATGCCAGCCGCAGCCTCTGGTGTAGGACAGACCAGATCCCATTGCAGGGAACACATCCTGGGCATAAAATATTTCCAAGACGCTAAAAGTTAAGTTATATCCTCAGGCAGAAGTCATCCAGAGAACACAAAGTATGATCTGAATTTATTTCTGGAGTGCTGTTCCAGGTTCCCAAGGCATCAACATAACAACGAGCAACACATTTGTTCAAAAGATCTTCAGTGACAAATTAGCTCCAAATCTCTCACTGCTCAGCTGGAGATGGGCACAGGACACAGGGTTTGATTCTGAATGCTACTGTAGTGCAAAGAATCCAGGCCTTGGTTTGCCTTTCCCCAGTAAACCAAACCATCACCTATAAACCCTAAATACATGTTATAAGTAAAATGAAACTGAGTTGAAATATAGGAATAAAAATTTATTAGAAGATTTATAGGAAAGCAAGTAAGCAAAACAGCATGCTGGGCTGCCGGGGAGTCCCCTGCTCCACTCACGGCACGCAAGCGGGTTGGCTTTTCTGCATTCTCACTTCAGTTGCCAGGTGCTTTCTCCTCCCATAGTTTCACTCAGTCCCTAGACCTTGAGGCCTAGTGTGCAGGCATCTCCAGATGTCCATCTTGGATATTCTGTATCGTTTCAGTTCCTGAGTTTTCAATCCTTGTCCTTTCTTTTGTTACTTTATGCGTGCTGTGAGACAATCAGCTTTTTAGAAAAATAAGATACAAAAATATTTACTTAACAAGGCACAATGGTTTGTCTTTCTAGCTTTAGAACTGCAAACTTCATGCTTTTCAGCTTACAATGCTGATAGATTAATGAACCATTCTACAACTTACAGTTTCTTACCCGTAACAGAACAGTGATTATAATGACATATATATATAAGAATATAACATGCACTACATTTTAATGAGTAAACTACTATTATTACTAATTTGATGAGTAAATTTAACTACTACTACTTATTACAAAAGGGTTCTGCCAAATATTTACAGCCATGGACAAATGGTGTGTAGACAGCACTTTGGAGGCTTGGACTGCTTCTTCAACCCATTTTAACACCTAAAAGAGAAAGTAACAGTTGTTACTCGGTGCAGCTGGGAGAGTGTGAGTATGGGAATTGTTGGGGTTTGGCTGAGCTGCTGCAAAGTTCCTGAAGCGATTGTGGTTTTGTTTCTTGTAGGTGACAAGGAGAATAAGCCAGCATCTGCAGGAACCTCTGAGGTAGCCGAGACAACCTTCCTTTGCGTTGAAGAAGGATTTGCACCCCCAGCTGTCGTAAAGATAAGCGGAGGGCTGTGACCCAGAGAGGGGAGGAGAGCAGGGTACCGGGTTGGGAATTGCTGGGATATATTTAGAAATTAGCATAAGGAGAGAGGGATGTCCAGTAACAGGCCCCTAGTACACATGGAGGGAGTGGCTTACTTTGGAGCCCCACACCGGGCCGTGCAGGGCAGAGCAGTTCCGCTCTGCGTCGCACAGTTCGTCTAGTCCGTCTCGCGTGTCTTGCGGGTTCCTCGGATCAGCTCTGTGATTCCTGCTCCAGGCTGTCTAAAGCTGAGCTGCTGCCTCAGTGGTGTCTCCAGCTCTTGCACAAACCCTGTTTCTCTCTTGGGCCATGTTCCTCCAGGGGTTTGGAGCAGTATAGTGAATTGTACTGTGATTTTTTGGGTATGTTCTTTTGAAAACATGCCCGAGCC
>NW_020957562.1:24800-25975 GCF_003031625.1 Empidonax traillii | reverse complement strand
CCTTAGAGAAATGGCCAGGGAAAATGGTCCCTTGTTTACAAGGAGAGGGGGCTTGCTGTACTCACTAACCAGAACACTCACCTTGGGATGTGCAGGGTGAGGAAATCTCGGTTCTGTGTAGGCTTGAGAAAACGTGTATAGGTACCCATGTGTGGCATCTGCACAGATGTAGGAAAGGAGATCTGTGACATTCAAGCTGCCAGGGAGTTAAAATACTGTACGATTGTCTGAAAAAAGTCAAAAGCTCCGTCGACCTCTATGGGCACCTGTACCAATGGAGATGCAAAATACTTTTCCCTCCTCTCAGCTGAAGACCTCACAAACCTCAGCAGAGGTTTGAGAATGACAGCATTTTGCAGAGGAGATAATGAGAGTTGTTTTATTGGTGGTAAAATCTAGGTAACCTAGGGATGGAATGAATATTTTGGGCCTAAGATCAGAGGTAAACTACAGGGGACAGAGTGTATATTTTGAGTGTAATACCTCAGATATGTAATACCACATAGCCCAGTGATTAAAGGTGTAAATGACAGACTGCCCAGGGGAGGTAAAGGACAGCAAGACTTTTCTGTCCTGCCCCTTTCTGTACAATCGGGTGAAAGAGGCCATCGGCACAAGTGTGGAGAAGAGCCGGGTGAACACTGGTGAGCAAGATGAGCGTGGACTCCTGGACAGAAGTAGAAGTTAGTTTTCTGGTGAGCTACAAACATGCCTAGTATTTTGTGCCAAGGTTGGGTGGTCTCAGGCTGGCCTTGTGAGTAATCCCAAAGTATTCCAGGGCTCAGCGATGGAGCCTGTGCCTTTTCTATTTGCAGATGCTGCCCAGGTCACCTTTGGAAAGAGGAGAATTCGAGGTGAGTCGGGGCGGTGGCAGGAGGAGCAGGGGTGCACTGAGCTTTCCAAAATGCCACATAACTTTGTCTGTCACTCACCCAGGTATCCTGTGCAATGCCAGCCGCAGCCTCTGGTGTAGGACAGACCAGATCCCATTGCAGGGAACACATCCTGGGCATAAAATATTTCCAAGATGCTAAAAGTTAAGTTATATCCTCAGGCAGAAGTCATCCAGAGAACACAAAGTATGATCTGAATTTATTTCTGGAGTGCTGTTCCAGGTTCCCAAGGCATCAACATAACAATGAGCAACAGATTTGTTCAAAAGATCTTCAGTGACA
>NW_020957562.1:20413-21416 GCF_003031625.1 Empidonax traillii | reverse complement strand
ATTTGTCCATGGCTGTAAATATTTGGCAGAACCCTTTTGATCCCAGTCTGAAAGAGGTCACAGTGTCCTTGAGTGGTCCTTGACCAGCAATCGAGATTCACGATCCTTTAGGTGAAGCAGTTTCTGCCTCCTTTTGTGACAGCAAAAAAAGGAAATGAATAAGCACTTCTGACATTTTATTTTTTCCCAATATTCCATTTTTTTGGCTGGGAGGAAACTGGAAACCTTCCCTATTCTGTTCACTTTGTCTCACATCCATCTTCTTTCTTACAATTTGTCCTTGTATTCCCAGTTTATGGACACATTTGCGTTTCATCTGTTTCTGTATTTAGGGTTTATAGATGATGGTTTGGTTTACTGGGGAAAGGCAAACCAAGGCCTGGATTCTTTGCACTACAGTAGCATTCAGAATCAAACCCTGTGTCCTGTGCCCATCTCCAGCTGAGCAGTGAGAGATTTGGAGCTAATTTGTCACTGAAGATCTTTTGAACAAATCTGTTGCTCATTGTTATGTTGATGCCTTGGGAACCTGGAACAGCACTCCAGAAACAAATTCAGATCATACTTTGTGTTCTCTGGATGACTTCTGCCTGAGGATATAACTTAACTTTTAGCATCTTGGAAATATTATATGCCCAGGATGTGTTCCCTGCAATGGGATCTGGTCTGTCCTACCCTGAGGAATTCTGCTGTGTTTAGAGAAAAGAAATGAGCTCAGTGTCTCTCTTCAGGCCATGACAGCACACAGTCCTGGGTGCAGCTGTCAGGCTCAGCTGAGGCTGTGATCCCACCTCTGTTTTCCTGTCTCAGGGTTCAGCTCCACTCACCTGAATCCACGGAGTTTCACCCAAATTAGTCGAGGCATGTCTAATAAAGTCTTAAAAAAGGGCACTGGGACAACCCATTGTCCACCTTTCCCTTTAGTGCTGTGAAAGAGCCAGGGGGTTTTCGTGCTCTTGGTACTTCAGAATCAGCCTTGGGGCAGCAAAATGCCTCTGTAAAG
>NW_020957562.1:15473-17443 GCF_003031625.1 Empidonax traillii | reverse complement strand
ATAGAGGTTGATTTGTCACAGTGTGTAATGCCTGTCCCTGGGCTGTTGCTTGTAAGAAACAACTGCTGAATTTGCTCTTCACGTGCAGCAGTGTCAAAGGGGGGCACTGAACTCCAGGAATTGGGTATTTGGGAATGGATCAGGCACTGCTCTCTAGGGAAGGCTCAGTGGAAGCTTCCATACGCCTGAAGTGGCTGTGGGTTCCTGCACACCTTTGGCAAGGAGCAGTTTTCCTTTTCCTTCTCCCAGTATTGAGGACCTGGACCCTCCATACAACAGTCCCTTCCAGGAGAGGGTGGCAAACCAGCGCATGGCTTTCCCGTGTCCTGCAAGAGGTGTGTGCCACTGCTGTCACTTCCACAAGTACCTTCTGCTGCTGACCTTGGAAAGTTACTAAGTTCCTGTAAAAATGTCCAGTCCACACAGTATTTTCCATATATACTTTATTTGGGAAAATTCAAACTAACGGTAATTCAAATAACCACCGCATGTGGAAGTTTTGTGGAAAGTCCTTGCTAGCCAAAAGGCTTTTATAATGTTTAGGACTAAGATTTTCCATGCTAAAATCATCCTGTAGCAGCTGGGGCTTCCTCTTGGAAAGACACGTGTTGTCCTTCCAGTAAGACTTCAGCAAACAGCAGGCATTGTCTGAACTGTTCTGTGCTGAGCTGAGCGAAGCATTTGTGGCAGTTCCACCTTTCCCTTGTTAGGTGTTCCAAAGCCTGCCATCAAATGGCTGCATAGTGGGAGAGAGCTGACAGGCAGAGAGCCGGGCATTTCGGTTCTGGAGGATGGGACGCTGCTGGTCATCGCTGCTGTCACCCCCTCGGACAGCGGGGACTACGTGTGTGTGGCCACCAAAGAGGCTGGGAGCACTGAGAGGAAATACAGCCTCAAAGTCAATGGTAAAGAGCAGACATAACCCTTGGTAACTGCTTTGGAAGAATCTCTTTTATGTTGTTGTTGGAAATTGCATGCCCCAAATCTGCCCATGTGCTGTTAAATGATAAAATCAGATCTGACTGCTTGCATTTCCTATTATTCAGATTTATTCAGATGTTTTCTGTATTTTTTTCTGTTATTTCTGTTCTCCATGACTTTATGCACAAACCATCTTTGTTTTGCTCAAGGATCCAGGTGCATCTCAGGCTATTTATACTTGAAATCTTCAATGCAAGTAACAAATGAAGACTTTTGTACTGTAGAGATTAAAGACTGGGGGATAGATCTGCATTTCAGATCTAAATAGGAGAAAAGTTATTTATCTGATTAAACATAGGATAGGAGAGTTTTTATTCCTGATATTTTTCTTTCAGAATCCTAATTAGAAAACAGAAACTCCATGGGTGGCCTGGAGGTATTGATTTGTACAGAACACTTTTATTCCAGCTTTGTTCACTTCCCATGATAATGCTCATGCCTGAGCAGCATTATATCCTTATCTTTGTTCCGAGAAAAGCAGGAGTTCCATCTTGTGCCAGCAGGATTCATCAGTGGCTTGGAATTTTCTAATTCACTACATGAGGCTGTTCTGTTTGCATCCATAGTGGGATAAATATTAGACAAGTGTTCTGGAGCATGATTGGAGCACTGAAGAAGAAGGATGACTCTGGAATCTTCTTCCTTTGCTAAACAAATGTTGCTGAACAAATAACAGGAGATTTTAAGATTAAATTTAAGATTAGTTAACATTAAGATTCAGTATTCAGATTAAAAATGTTGATGATTATTCTGTTGAAGTGAATTTCCCTGCGAGTCTGTTGCTGGGCAAGAGAGGACTCTGTTTTTTGTGAAGAATAAGAAAGGACATAGGAAGATATGCCCAGAGCCAAAAGAAAAAAGGAAACATTGAGGAGGGAATGAAAAGGCTCTAAAAAATTTGGATTATGGTGGTTCTTGACAGTGGGGAGGAAGGAGGAAGTGGAAAATCATGACCTTGAGTTTTCTTGCAGTTTCTCCTGAAATTCGAG
>NW_020957562.1:11478-13287 GCF_003031625.1 Empidonax traillii | reverse complement strand
TTGCAGAACACATTTCGGGGACTTTAAGCCAGACAACGCTTGAAGCATTTGATTATCAAATTAGCCATTTCTTTGAGTTTATTCCATGAGTTATTCTCTCTGGATTATTTTGAACATGTCATTAGATAAAATGCAGTTTAGCTGCCATTTTTGACATTTTCCTAGCTAGTGCCTTGTGCAGCTCTGCACATATACAATAAAGGTTATATTTGCAAATATACATGTTTCCATTGCTCATCTCATCCTCCAGGAAAGCACACCAGGAGAAGGATTCTTGGTGGCTTAACTATTAGCTGAAAATCCAGCTGGGCTGTGTTTTTGGTGTTTAACAATGTAGTTCGGTATAGGCACGGGTTAGTACTCACAGATATCCTGCTGTGACAACTCCCTGCTCTTGGGTGTGGATATATTGACACTTTCAACTAGTAGCTGACATTTTGTTATGAACAAAGGGCTGGCATGACAGAGGATCTTAGGAAAAAGAGCTGAGGTCAAGTATAGGACTCTGGCTCTGATGCTGGCATCCTGGATGACCTGAGTCAAGTAATTTTTGTGGTTTGCTTTCTTCTAAAAATTAAGAATAATTATAATAGTTTGTCACTTGATGGTGTTTCTTCTGATTAATGCTGTTAATTTAGTGCTAAATGGTTCTCTTGAATGGGATAATTTCTACCACTAAAGGACCTTTTCATCTTACTATCAGTTTAAATTAATGCTGAAAGGATGGGGTCAGAGTTGTGGGAAGCAAAACATTCTCTATTTCAGCCCTTGTTTCTGGGTGATCCCAATGTTGAGCTTCTGGACAGAGACCAAGTTCTGCACATCAAGAGTGTTCGAAGGGGTGACAAGGGTCGCTACCAGTGCGGTGCCACCAACACTGCTGGCAAACAAGTCAAGGAGGTCAAGCTCATTGTCCATGGTGAGTTTCCAGAATGCCTGGCCCTGGAGGATCCTCTCATTTTACTCGTAAGGTTTCATTTTTGAATGGAGATGCTTGGAGATACACAAATTTTTCAGGATCACATCCCTAATTAGTATTTGTCTGAGTAAACCCATTCAAAAAAGGAACTTTACCGAAACAAGCATAACTTAGTATTCATCTGTTGACAAAGCAATCGTTTTGGAGCATTTATACATATCAAGTCAAGTATGGGTGCAGTCTTTGCAGGCTTGGCCTTTAAGTGGTGATTTTGAGCTTGTTCTAATTCTCTAACTGTTGAGAGACAAAATTCTTGACAGGCTTTCTCAAATCCAGCTATTAATTAGTTTAAACTGAATTTTGATCTGCCTTAAGAAGAAGAAAGTGAATTAGAAGATTTTTATTTTAAAATACTTGTGGTCCTCTTTTCCCTTACTTAGCCTTAGGAGTAAATTCAGCCAGGAATAAGTTAAAGTTAGTGCAAAAGTATAAAGCAAAATGCAAAACCAGTAAGAGCCAGACCTAAATAGTGTTTGAAGAAGAATATTGCAGATGATGTTCAGGTAATGTGGTGTGTCATCTGCTCCAAGAGAAGAAACCCGCAAGCGCGAGGGAGCCACGTTAACCTGGTCAGTCGGGAGCAAGGGAGGGCAAAGATTCAGGGAAGGAAGAAGAGGAGGCTTTTGAAGGAAGGCCTTCAAAGAGGAAGAGTTTTTCAATTTGGAGGACAAAGAATGTGCGAAAGCCAAGTCAGCCCTGAAAACTGAATGAGCAGAAATGCTGATAGAGAAATGCATTTGCCTTTGGACTGGGTTTGTTTCAGCATGTTTTATCAATTTAGGTTTTTTGGCAGCGGAAAGTGTTTAATTAATAGAACATTTCATTTTGGT
>NW_020957562.1:5486-5690 GCF_003031625.1 Empidonax traillii | reverse complement strand
AGCTCTGGCACCTGATGCCCTTTGCTCTGGCTTTTGTGTTGTCTCTGCACATCCCCCTTTCAGTTTTCTTTCTCTGTCCCACTCCATTAGTAAGGAGCGAGGCCAAAAGCTCTCTTTCTTAGGATCTGGCCTCTCTCCTGTGGTACCAAGGACCCAGAAATAAATGAATGAATTGCCTTTCCGGGTAACTGCTGTTCAGAGGTA
>NW_020957562.1:0-2410 GCF_003031625.1 Empidonax traillii | reverse complement strand
AGAACAATTTTCTATATTAATTATTGTACAGCAAAACTGGAGGAATAGTTACTAAGAGCTTATCTAATATAGCAATCTCTTCTTGTGCTGCTGACAGCAACGTTTTCAGAAGAAAGATGTTATTATGTTTCAGGTGAACATCTAGGTTCACCTTTTCTGCCTTTTTGAGAATTAATTCACAGCAAAGTATTGTTTTCTGTAATAATTTATACTTATATAAAACAAAGTTTGAAAATATTGAGGTGTAAGTAAAATGGAAAAACATTGGGATTTTAGATCTGTTTTACACTCTTTTTAATTTCTTCTCCTCTTTCTCCCCAAATTGACAATTATTTTAGAACAGACAATTAAAATTATGGATTTCAGATGATTTACGTAATAAGAACACTTTGGTCACCTCTGGTATGCTGTGATGACCCATCATAGTGTCAAGAAATAACATTAACAAAGAAAAGTGATAGCACAGCATTCCACTAAAAAAGGGAGGAGCCCTGTGCAGTCTTGTTTATGAGTGAGACCAGAACAAATTCTGAATGCAGCTCTTTCCCCAGATAACCTTGTGTATTACAAATAATTAGTAAGTGGTAATTTCATCTACTGAGTAGTGGTAACATGAATCCTCCGTGACCCATTCTCCAGATTCCTGCTCTTCATTTTAACTTTTTTTTCAGCGTGCCAATTGAACTTTGATTTGGTTGCTTACACGTTGATTCTGTTGCAGGTGGTTGAATTTAATGTAGGGATAACTTAGGGTAAAAGGTGAAAAATTGATGTATATTGTAGGATCCTCAAATGGTTTGGGCTTGAAGGAACCTTAAAGCTCATCTTGTTCCACCCCCTGCCATTGTGCAGGGACACCTTCATATTATTGTGTGTTTTTAAACAGCAGCTCTTGACCTTGGTATGAGTTGAGTAAATCCCCTACGATTTGGTTTGTGAGATAAAATGTCCTGAAGGTAAATAACGACCTTAAATATCTGATGCGTGTGGATGATCGTGTGGGGAATGCTGATGAGTTCGGGGGGGGACTGTCGGTATTTCGCACCATCGTTGCCCGTTTCTCATTGTAGTCGCTTTTGGCCGTCATTAACGCCGAAGGGTCGTGCTTCTGGGTTGCAAAGGCTGGTGTTCGAGGGGAAGGTGTGCAGCTGCCCGGCCCCACCATAACGTGTCCGTGCCTTTCCCGCAGCCATCTCGTGGTCCAAGGACAGCCGTGCCCTGGGTGTGGCCGCCGGGAGGGGCCGTGGCCGGGCCCCGCTCATCGAGGCCGCCCAGATCTCCGACTCGGGGCTCTACAGGTGCCTGGCCACCAACACTGCGGGCTCTGCCGAGCTGCTCTACAGCCTGCAGGTGCATGGTGAGTGTGAGCCGGGGAACGCCGGCTCCTGGCCTGGGAAAAGCCCCCTGACAGCGCCCGGCGCGGCCGTTCCCCCCGCGCTGCCGAGGCCAGCCGTCACCCGCAGCCACGGTGCCACAGCCACGGGGCTCTGCCATCCCTCCACCTCTGCCCTGGGCAGCCCCTGCCGGTGCCTGACCGCCCTTCCTCCGAGGGTGTTTGTCCTAGTACCGGTCTAAACCTTCCCTGGCACAACTCGAGGCCGTTTCTTCTTGTCGTGTGTCGTGACACGTGCGAGTAACGCGTACGTGCACTGCCTTTGGTCTCCTCAGGCTGCAGGTCTGCTCAGCAGGCTTGGTGTCACTCATCCCATCATCATGGAATGGTTTGGGAGGGACCTTGAAGCCCATCCAGTGCCACCCCTGCCCTGGGCAGGGACACCTTCCACCAGCCCAGGCTGCCCCAAGCCCTGTCCAGCCTGGCCTGGGACTCTTCCAGGGATCCAGGGGCAGCCACAGCTCCTCTGGGCACCCTGTGCCAGGGCCTGCCCACCCTCCCAGGGCACAATCTCTTCCCCATATCCCATCTGACCCTGCCCTGTGGCAGTGGGAAGCCATTCCCTGTGTCCTGTCATTCCATGTTCTTCACTCTTTTTTTAATCAGTGACATTATAAATAGGTGTTTTGAATTCGAAAAATGTGCAAATGGAAGATATTTCTTTGAAGAATGAGCAGAGACACCATTTTTGGAAGATGTCTTTTATTTAAGGGACCACTTCAGCAATTTGCAGGAGCTGGCAAGGGTTAGGGTTTGTTGTAGATGACTTTGAAGCTCACAGTAGATAAAGAACACAGATGAAATGCTCTTTCATAATCCAAGAGCTTTAAAGAAAAATGTCCTGTGTGGAAGATGAAGTGAAAGTGTGGGTGTTTGCAGACATGAGACACCTGAGCAAAAGCCAAATTGGAGCTTTTGAATGTGTGCTATAATCCAAATTCTTATCTTTGATACGTGCATATGCCTGTAGCTGATTTTCTGTAGGAGTCTTCCAAGCAGAACTGTGGCCCAAATTTG
>NW_020957561.1:14408-26021 GCF_003031625.1 Empidonax traillii | reverse complement strand
ATCTGCAGCGATTGGAGCTCGCGGAGAGAAGAAAGTTAAAAAAGGGGGATATTGAACCTGGAGAGCCAGGCAGGCAATTCCACTGTTTTCCTAATCCTTGTCAAAATAATCCTGAAAACAAGGAGAAGCTTGTCTTGCCAGCAGTGAGTGTTCCACCGACGCTTTGGCTCAGTACAGCGATGGAGAAAGGCCCACACGCTGCCCTGTGAGCCTGATAACCTGGGAAAGCCACGTTTACGGTGGATTAGCTGAGCTAATCCCTCATAAATGCAGTTTTGTTGCACCGTGTCTGGATCCAGGAAACAACTGAGCATGAAAAGCGGGACAAAAAGCAGAGGTGAGGATATTTAGGTGCCAGCAGGGAGAGGCTGGGAGGGCAGGGGATGGAAAACACTAAAATGCAGAAATTGGATGGAGCTCTGCTGAGCCCAGGGGAGAATTTATGGCACATGAAGGCAGTTGAGAGAAGGTTCCAGGGTTGCTGCTTTTACACATGGCTGTGCATTTAATGCTCAACTCATACCCCCACAGAGCAAGAGAAAAGGGTCTAACTGCTTTTGGTCAGCCCCAAATCCCACGAGAAGTACGTTCAGATGAGGCTGTTGAACATTCTGAGGTGTTTACTTACCTCTTCATGGCAAACTTGGAAGAGCAAACCCAGCAATGCTCAGCAGATGCTGCTGATGAGAAGGAATTCAATATCTTGGCTGATGGACCAGACACCCCAGGGATGTCTCCAGTCCCTCTCTCCAACCTCCAACATCTCCTTCTCTCTGCCAACCCCAACCTGTGCTTCCCCAGCAGGGAATCTCATAGCCAGGTCTGCTCCTTCCCACTGCACTGGAAAGAGCCTGACACAATCCAGAAACTTCCACAGCCACCTGGAGAACACAAATCCCTTCTGCAGGCAGGGCTGGATGTGTATCAAACCCCACGAGACCTCACCCCAGACAGTGCTTTTTCTCTCAGCCCTGCAGCAACTGATTCTCCTGCTTTAGTGTGACTTGATAGGATTATTTTTTTTGTAATCTGTCTTTTCCTCTCTCTCTTTCTGGTTTTGGATTGCTGTGAATCTGTCAGACTCATCTTGCAGGGATGGCCCAGCTGCGGGCAGCTCTACCACACCGGGAACTGTGCGGGATTTTCCTATGACATGATGATTTCTTCCCTTTAATTGCAAAAGGGGGTATCAGGCCCTGCTCCCACTTCTCCCACAGGGACAGTTCTTCATGGGTACTACATATTTCCTCAGCACCTCGCACAGGGACACCACGATTTTTAGGTCCACCAAAGATCCAGGTTTTTATGCACAACAGGGTAGTGGTGGATGGCTGAAGAGATCCTGAGATGCTCCCTGTTGGAACTGTGGAGGTGCAGGATTACAGATGGCAACCCAGAGACTCTCAGGCACAGAGTGTGACCCTTGGGGTGTCCTGTGCAGGGCTGAGAGCTGGACTCGATGATCCTTGCGAGTTCCTTCCAACTCGGCATATCCTGGGATTCTGTGACCTGCATTGCTTAAGATTAACTGTGAGGACAAGCCCCCCCCCTCCTCTCCCAGCTCCTTTTCCACGTCCCTTCCGAACAGCAACAGCCTGGTGAGCTCAGACTCACCAGATGGAGAACCTTCAGGCGAGCAAGCGTGGTTGGGTTTAATGCGCTGAGCAATCCCACAGAAACCCTGGGCCCAGGTCCTGCATCTGCTCCAGTAGCCTGGCAGTGCCTGAAGGCAACCTCCACGGGGTTCCCTGCGTGTGGGGAGTCCCGGTGTGACACTGATACCCAGGGTGGCAAGAGAAAGCAGGGCTTGGCCAGGGAGATCAAACCATTCCCATATAAGAGCACCCTGGGACGTCCCCTGGTTGTCCTGGAGCCGATTTAAGTGACACACGAGGCCATCACCCGACATCAAGGCCGTAAACCAGGGCTGGGTTGCTGCTCCCCACTGGCAGAGGCTGACGCAGTGCTGGTGACACTCACACAGAGGTGACACAGAGGGGCTCAGGAAGGCAGAAAACCCCGCTGTGCCCTGCACCCCACGTCACATGCAGACCCCACACACCACACCTGCACTGCCAGTCACTGAGCCATCACTAAGCCCTGCATTTTCATGCTCTGGGGATGTGTTTTCTAGTCCACTGCAGCAGGGCAGGAAAGTCCCAGGAACTCCAGGCCTGGCGTCCTCCCAGCGCTCTGGGAGACAAGTCGCGGAGGGAGAGCGGTGGGGTCGCTGCGGATGCCGAGTGTGGCAGGATCTTTGATGTGCTATCTTTAGAAGGAGCACATGCTCTGCTCAATTCCTTCTGCTCTATTTCCTGCGTGAAACCCTTCCTGGTGCACGCTCCAGGGGTGCTGGAGGGAGGGGGGGACTCCCCGTGTCCCACACCCAGTGCTAACCAGTCCACTCAGGGCACACCAAGCAGGTTGGCACTTAAGCTTTGACACCAAATGTATTTCCTCCCACTTTATCAAGGGCCACACCTTCCACCAGCCCAGGTTGCTCCAAGCCCCGTCCAACCTGGCCTTGGACACTTCCAGGGATGGGGCAGCCACAGCTTCTCTGGGCAATCTGTGCCAGGGCCTGCCCACCCTCACAGATGCCAGTTTGAAGCCATTCCCCCTTGTCCTGTCACTCTGGGTCCTTTTAAATGATGTCTTCTTGTTTCTTTTCAGCTCCTTGAGGTACTAGAAGGCCTCAATTAGGTCACCCTAAAGTCGAGGTTCAATATATTGGATATATTGGATATATTGGATATATTGGATATATTGGATATATTCTCAAACTCATCCAAGTCCAGGAGCTGGTGGCTTCCATCCTTTTATATACTTACACAGGTCAACATTTTTGTAATATCTACACAGGTGTTGCCCATGAAATCTATAGGGTCAGTGCATGAAAGAACTACCCAGAAAATCATCTCATCTGCTTGGGGTGGGTGCTGTTAAGTGAGGTCCTTCCAGAAAGTTTCTGCATCCCTGGTACAGATGAATTTCAACACTCTTGGTCTGGGGTCCAACCTCAGCTTCCTAGTGGAGTGTTTTCAATAACAGACTCGGTTGTAAATAGGAGAAAAGGGTATTGCCTGCCCAGCAGAGACTGCAGGAGAGTGCTGATGGTTTTTGTGGGATTTGGGTGTGATCTCTGCCTTCTACCAAATGGTCCTCCTGGGACTTGGTCATAGAACACCCGGGGTTGTAACCCCGAAGGGATCAACACAACAGGAAAAATCTGAGTCCAGACCAGCCAAGGCAGCATCACTATTTCCCTTCCATCTCAGGAATTTCCCCATTTTATGGGAATCCAACCCCAAACCCCACGTCATGAGCAAATAGTAAGGACTTGAACTAGTTAGGAAGGGGGACAGGGCAAAAACATTCCCTGCTAGGCAACAAACTAACCCTTAGAGCAGCCACAAAGGAGAAACAGGATGGAAGAGACACCCAGACTGTCCCCACGTGCCCCTGTCTCTGAAAGTCTTCTCAGTCTGCCCCCAACTCTGGGGGTTGCAGCCCAGCCAAACCACGTGAAGCAGAAAGAAAAATGTTTGGCAGGGGGTTGGAGGCTTCTCTTCTGGGCTGCCAAACCTCATCAGAGCTGCCTGAGGGCAAAGCAGGGCTCTGCCACCTCCGTGCAGTGCTGGGCACTGTCACCCACCAGCCCCACCGTGCTCCGGGGCAGAAGGAAAACACTCTGCCAGCTGAGGCGATGAGAAACTGCCCGGAACAGCCGGCTCCTGGGAGCCAAGAGGCTCTCTCAAGGCAGGATTTTGACCGGCAACCATCCTCTCTATTAAAAAAAACAAAACAAAACAAAACAAAACAAAACAAAACAAACAAACAAACAAAAAAAAACCACCACCCTAAATAAAATAAACCACCAGCACAACAGATCCTGCGCTGGTGTGTGATTTATGAGAGGGGAGACAAGGCTGTCACCCATAATAACCTCGCCTCTTGTGTGCTGACAGTCACCCAAGGCAGGAGCGAGAGCGCTGGCCTTGACTGGCCAGACAGCTCCGCTGATTCCGGGCCATCGCATCGGCACAGGGGAGGCAATCACGGAGCTTGCTGCAGCCAGAGCTGATCAGCGCAGTCCACTTTCCCCCTCTGCAAGACCCTGCTCGTTGGGAGGTGCCAGCTTCGGGGTTTTTTTCAGGGTTAAGCGAAGGGACACGGGCATCCCACACAGGGATCCAAGCTGCCTCACCGTGTCCATCCTCAGCGCTGACAAAGGAGGAATTTTTGTCCTCTGTGCTCCCCGAGGAGTGTGGGGGAGGGCTGGGTGGTTCTCCTGCTCTCCGGGCATCTGCAGGACAAGCCTGAGACACCCCATTTCTCACTCGGAGCTTCACAAGGCTCTTTGCAGATATTTATTTTTCTTTTCCACGAAGAAAGAACGACCCAACCCCAGCAGGCATCCAGCAGAGCCATCGGCCAGGCAGCCAATTAGCACATTGTCAGGGAAGAAGAATAGCCCTAATAAACGCCACAAGCAGCCTCTGGCTTATTCCCTTGCGTTTGGGAGCCAAAGGAGAAAGAGAGGAAGGAGCCTCTCTCCCGCTGGCCAAGGGGCCAATTCCACTTGGATCTCATCCTGCTGCACCCCCGGTGCCAAACTGCAGTGGATTTTTTGGGTGGCAGCAGTCAGGCAGCCAGGGCTAGAGGCAAGGCTAGGAACATTCCTACTCCTCTGCTTTGCCAGGGGATGTTGGAAAAGTCCACTCCGTCATCCCGAAATGTCGAGATGAGCCTCCAGCCAAGCGGGGTTGCCCTGATATTTCCCGCGGCTCCCTCCGCCCACCACCAGAAATCCAAAGGGATAAAAATCAAAGTCTAGAGGAAGGAAGAGAGGGAGTGTTTCTTGAGGCATTTCTACTGAAAATTACTTACGGAGTTCTGGTTTCAAGTCTCTCCCGGCACTGAGGGGAGCTGCACGTCTGGGGATGCACGTCACGCTGGCTGAGCCTCTTTTTGTGGAAGGTACCTCTACCCACTTGGATTGTTGGCCCTTAATGCCACGGTCCAGGTCCAGCTGACCCAGAAATCCAGGCTGGGAATGGGATTTCAAACCGTGATTTTCGAGCTCTGCAGGAATAAAGAGATTTTTGGTGGTCTCGCAGCGCCCTGAGCGCCATTCGGAGGCAACATCAGGAGCAGGATGGGGGGATTCTCACTTTGGCAGCAATAAAAATCAAAGGATTGAGAGCCACAGAGGGAAGTATGAAACCCCTGAGGGAGGGGAGATCACAGCTCGTGGCTGTTTTTTCCTGTGGCACAGCAGTGAGTTCAGCTCCTTCTGCCCAGTAACTCATTTAAACCTGCCTGAGAGACGAAGGAAGAATTAAACAGGGGAGGACATGCTGCATTTAATATTCACAGGAAAAAGCATTTCTTTCCCTCATAAATAACCAAAATGTGTGTCCTCCTCAGTATGCATCACTGCTAACTTCCCTAATGAAGCCAAGCTCTGTTCCTAATGCTTTCTGTCAGCTACAAGCACCAGCGCTCTCAGCTTATTTTTCAGTCAGGGTTTTCCAGATTTTCCTCCCAAGGTGGTGGTTCCCAGGCTGTGTCTGCCCTGAAAAACACAAGCCAAGCACCCAGAGCCCTGATATGTGTAAGGAGCATCATGCTGGGAGACACATTTGAGCTGTACCAGGCAGTGTCACCCAGCTCCGGTGGGTTGGGGTTTTTTCCTTAATTAGAATTATAAGGAATTCCTCTGGATGGTCTATATTTGGCCCCCCCTGTGGGGGAAGGCTGATACCAGGACATATAAAGACTGGGGGGTGAGATGGGGGCAACATGTACCCCGTGCTTCCCATTTTGCCAGTCCATGGGTGGGTGATTTGAGGATGATGATGATGATGATGAAGTCCAAACCCAGCTGCAGTGAAAATCAAGCTCAAGGGAGAGCTGAGCTCCACCTTGCACCACTTGAGGCATTGCAGGTGGGGGTCTTGGGACGTAGCCAGGGCACCAGACTTGGATGAAAATGGATTATGCAGATTAGAGTGTTATTTTCTGGTGAGGAGCCCGTAAGAAAGACAGGGAGAAGCTTTTTACAGGGATACGTAGTGACAGAACAAGGGGGAATGGTTCAAATTAAAAGACAATTGGTCCAGGTTGGACAGGGCTTGGAGCAACCTGGACTAGTGGAAGGTGTCCCTGCCCATGGCAGGGGGTGGAACAAGATGAGCTTTAAGGTCCTTTCCAACCCAAACCATTCTGGGACTCTGGGATTCCACCATTCTGTGTTCCTGGTTCAGCTGGGACTCCACGCCTCACTAGGAGTCCTTCAGCAAGGTGCACGAGCAGTAGCTCGATGGAATCCTCACTCTGAATTTTCCACACCAGCCCCACTGTCTCTCCTGGTAGTCCCCTCTGTCTGCCAGGACCCGTCCTTTCACAAAAGGCCAGTGTGCCCTGCACTTGCTGCCCGTGGCAGCTCTTCCCCACCCAGCCCCCCTCCGTGTCTGTCACCACCAGCCTTCAATCACTGTCACCCCCAGCTCGTGCAGGATGCAGAGATGTGTGAGCAATGTGTGAGCACCGAGCCGTGCCTCCTGCTGGGGCAGTCACCTCCAGGCAGCTGGCAAAGGTGACTCCTGCCAGAGCAGGGGTTGGGCTGTCAAAGTCTTTAATCCTTGGAGATCACAGCTGCTCCAGCCAGGGTCACTGATGTCTCCTCAACCCACCCCGAAACCTCAGGGAGGGAAATGCACAGGGAAAAACTGCAGCATCCATCCTGCCGCTCCAACCTCCCGCTGCTTTGGCCACACAGGCTGTTGGCTCGGGCAGGGATTGGGGCACTTGGCTGTGCCCAACATCACCACGGGCACTGCTCTGCCCTTCCACTGCTGCTCTGCCCACCCCCTCTCCAGCAGCCCCAAAAATGGTCGAGGTGGGATTTTAATAAAGCCTTGCTGGCCCCCTCCCTGTGCCCAAGTGCAAGCAAGGGGCAGAGAGCCAAATGCCAGTAGCAGCTGTTCTTCCAAAGGGGAAATAATACGAGGTCTTTGTAGTCAAAAAGCAGATGATGGACCCTGCGTGGCCTGAAACCCACCAGCAACTTCTGAAATTGCCCTGCAGGTACCATCCACCTCCTCCTCCTCTCTCAAGTCCAGCCCCAGGGAAGGGAGTCTCAAAAGGGGAGCAGAGGAGTGCAGGAGTCAGTCCAGCTCAGAGCAGCTTTGGAGATGAATATTTCAGTGAGTTTCTCCATTTTTGTTCAGTGTGGAGAAAAGAAGGTCTCGTTGTGGCCTTCTGGTACCATAAAGGGGCTCATGAAAAGGAGAGGGAGATATTTTTTTTATGGGCAGATAGTGAAAGGACGCAGAGGAATGGGTTTAAAGCCAAAGCAGGCAGGGTTAGGTGGGATATTGGGAAGGAATCTTTCCCTGGGAGGGTGGGCAGGCCCTGGCACAGGTTGCCCAGAGAAGCTGTGGCTGCCCCATCCCTGGAAGTGTCCCAGGCCAGGTTGGAGCAACCTGGGACAGTAGAAGGTGTCCCTGCCCATGGCAGAGGGTGGACTGGGATGAGTTTAAGGGTCCCTTCCAACCCTAACCATCCTATAATTTCACCCCTCTAAATAAGGCTTTCATAGCCAAAGACTGTGAGGCAGAATCCTAATTCCTACTGACACTTCACACCACAAAATATTTCCATCAGCCCAGAGCCAAAGGCTGTCCAAATAAACAAAAAACAATCCCTGTTTTAACGCTGCCTTGCGCAGGACCCACTCAGGATGACCTCGAATTGATGGATCACCAATTTCCTTTCACCAGCCTGCCTGAAACCTTCGTATCTGCTTGAGGGAGCAGGCGACGCTCCACAGGAGGAGAGCCAAGAGCAATACTTCTAATCCTGCCTTAACAAACATGACTCACCCATTTATTTTCACTGGTATGTTCATGGTTATTTTAAGCTTTGTCTAAAGAATGCCAGCTACTGTATAATAACTGCAATGAAAGATGGCAGTGTTTTTATTTGGCTTTACAACTAAAGATGTATTTTTAGCTCCTTTAAATTAAAAAAAAAATAAATAAAAAAACCCCAAAACACAACAAAAACAAAGCGAAACTGGCCTGTAAATTATTTTAGAGAGTTTGGCACTGATTTCCTAAAGCAGATCCACAGGAGCGAGTTCTGCTTCCAGGCCAGAGTCCACCTGAGAGAAAACTGGTGGCCCAGGTGCTTCCCTGGGCAAATCTCACCTCACAGGTGAGGGTTTAAGAGCTAAAAGACTGTGCTTTGCAGGGTGTTTGGTTCAAGCCCTGCTGTGTTTCCCCAGGCTCTCCCCAGCGCTCAGGAAGGGTACAGATTAATCCTTGGTGTGCTGGATCCATCCTTGCTCTGCTCCCTGCTGGGCTGGGCACCCAGGGCTGTCCTGCAGGGTTGCACCATCAGCTCTTGTCAGGAATCCATCTGTTCCACAGCTCTCCATCTGCTCCCACAGGGTGTTGGCCAGGCAGAGGGGAGGATGAGGATCAGGGCTCCTGGTCTCTGCTCCTGCAGACAGATCAGTGGAGGGGAGCATGAACACCCAGAGCCTGAGGCTGCCCTCCCTCCTTTAGGAGTGGGGGAAAAGGGAAAACAACATGGAATACCCAGCCCAGAGCTGGAGGAGCTTGGTCCTGAGTAGTCAGAGCCCGAGGTTCAACGAGCTTGTTAGGGAAAGAGCAGGGGGGAAAGATCAGCACTTTCACCTTCCTTGGCAAGATTCAAAGACTCACTTGACTCTCAGCAAGGGCTCAGCTCTGGAAAAGGACAAGCTGAGGCTCCTGGCTGCTCTTTGGAATGTCTCCAAACCCCCTGAATACCGTCAGGAGCTGGAGAAGGAAGGGGGGGTGGGGTGGGTTAAGCACCTGCTCACATGGGTAACAACTTTAGTTTCACACATACAAATAAATCCCTGTCACAGATTCCTTGGAGCTGGCAAACACAGAGCTCCCCAGGGCCAGGGCTGGTCACTCTGACGTGGCCACACCAAGGGTTTCCCCAGGCCAGGCCTCACCAAAGCAAAAGGCTGCAGCCCCAAGAGTGAATACTCGAGGCAATGGGTCCCCCTGGACACCCCTGTGCGTGTCTGGTGGTGGCTGGTGGTTTGCATCCATCTGGGAGGAATCCCTTCTCCCTCCATCACACCAACTTCCAGTGCATTGGTGTAAACATCAGCTGCTGTTTGGGAAACAGAAGCGTCTTAGGGACAGGGGACACTGAACTTTAGCTGAACAAGAAATTAATTAACACATCATTGCATTCAACCACCCCTTCTCCAGCCTCCCAAAACCCTGAGCATACTCCATCCCATAACTTCATTTCTCCTTCCCTACACTTTTAGGTGGAATAAATCCCCTCTGTTTTCCCCAGGAGACAGAGGAGTGAGGAAGGTTTGTGGCTCTGCTGGTGAGAAATGCACTACTGCCCACACAGGCAGGGATGTCCTCTTGGTTTTGCTTTCTGGTCCATGTTTACTCCAGGTCTCCTGGCAAATCCTCAATATGCTTCTGCCTCCAAGCAGACCAGAGCTTCCCTACCCATTTTCCATCAGGAAGTCACTGCCAGCCTCCCAGAGCCACTCGCTATTCCACAGCCGTTTTCTGCCCTCTTGTGAAGCTCTGCAGAATTCCACAGCTCTGCTCAGCCACACTCCCTTGTTTCCCAGGCAGAGACATCAGGAGAGGGTGCCTGTCCCCAACTCACATCACTCCTGAGTGAGAACAAAAGGCTTTAATTACCACCACCTCTCCCCAAAACACGCATTGCTCCCAGTTCAACAACCCACCCTGGGCTCAACCCTGTTTTAGCTGCAATCAATCACTTTGTAAAGCCTTGAGCCAGGAGATTCCCTCTTGTGCTTCTGGCCTTGGCAGAGGCAAAGCTCTGGCTCTCTCCATCCAGCCCAGCACTTCTCCAGGATCCCGTGGGAATAAAGGCTGAACAATCTCTGGATTATAAAAGCCCAAGAGTGTCTGCAGGCTCTTCCTACCAACAGCTCCTCAGGAGCACCGGCCAGTGTGCTGCAGGGTTCATCCCTCCCTCCCCTTTTCCTGACCTTATTTTGGGAATTATCACCTGTGGGACGCTGGGATTTGATGGTTTATCCCAGAGACAGGGCAGGGAAAAGGTAGGGATGCAATAAGCAGTCTGGGGCTCAGCACGTTCCTGCCCACTGGTGACAACAGTTATTTGTCCAAAAAGAGAAGAAACTTCTTTGGCATTGATCCACTTTTGGTGCCAGCACAGGCCACACCAGCACGGCCCAAATTTCCATGTCAGTCCCAGCACGGCCCAAATTTCCATGTCAGTCCCAGCATAGCCCAAATTTTCATGTCAATCCCAGCATGGCCCAAATTTCCATGTCAATCCTATATCTCCCCCTTGGTTCCATGTAAGGACAGATGGGCTGTGGCTCACGCAGACAGTGAGACAGAGCAGGGACAGCCTTGCTGTGTGTGTTGCCCTCCAAGCACAGCCCCTCCACCAGAACCCACCATCTGACCAACAAGTCATCCAAAGATGACAAGTCATCCAGGGAAAGCAGCACATCTTCCACCAACCCAGCCAATCCAGCCAGGTACCTCCATAAATCCACAGCTGCGATTCCCCCCTGCCTAAAACCTACAGTGCTGCCCCTCAAACAACAGCAAAACTCAGGCCCAGAAGGGGCTGGGACTCGAAATCCCCCAGTCCTGTTGGAGACCAGCAGATTCACCCACACACTCCAGCTACAAAAGCCTCGCCAGATCTAAAGGTCCTCTCAGCAGAAGTGTCAGTGAAAGATGCCAAAGGCTCCCTGGGCTCCTCTTGCCCGGGCATGGAATGCTCTCATGCAGATTGTCGCTGGCCCCATCAATTATTTGACCCCAGGCTGTCTCTTTTGTAGCCTGGAAACAGCAGAGGGGCGAACTCGCCTTCCTTCCCACGTACACACAGGATGACATTCCTTCTGTCCCGAGGGGACAGGATCCCAAGGGGGAGCATTTACAGTGACTGCCGTCGAACTAACGACACGGCCAAGGAGCTCTCGCTGCTTCACCGCCCAGCAAAGCACCGCGCGATGGCGGTGCGGGCTCGCTAAAGGAGTCGGGGTCCCCCCCGGACGAAACCGGCCAAAAAAAGTGCGGATCTAAGTTGGAAACGTCGCTCCTTCTCAAAAAGGAACCGTGTCAGGACAGACAGGTTTGTCTGACCTTCCCATTTCGCGCGCACACCCTTAATTCGCAGCACGCTCAAGAGGCAGCAGGAGCTCCTTTCCCAGTTATACGGGCTGACACGTGTTTGTTGTTGTTTTTTTTTTCACACACCAGCCGCACAATTGAAAGCAGCTGGAGGAGGTGCCAGGCTCACAAAACGTGCCAGGCGAAAAAGCTGTTGTTGGCTCCACCTTGCGCTGCAGGCACTGAACTGCCGCCGCACACTTTTCCTTCTCGGCTTCTCTCTACCCTCATAATCATAAAACCAAGTCTCACAGGGGTCAGGGTCTGAAAATGAAGCTCCCCACTAACTGCTCACACACGGAAGGGACCAGGACAGAAAGCTCAGCGGCTTGGCTTTTACATTCCCACTATGGCGATTCATCAGCACTGTGCACTAAAAAAAAAAAAAAAA
>NW_020957561.1:9632-13999 GCF_003031625.1 Empidonax traillii | reverse complement strand
AAAAAAAAAAAAAAAAGCACTTCAGTTCACCAGGACGCTCTAAAACGGCTACTGAGGTGCTCCAGGCAGGAATGTCCCACACAGCCATGCCCTGGTGCACAGAAAGGCTGTGCTTTGGGGCAGCTCCTCCTACCACCCCCTTCTAGGCTGCCAAAAAACCCAAGCAAGATATGCTGTTGTCGAGGAAAAAACTAGAAGGAGTTACCAGACAATGTCCAGTGGAGGCCACAGAGGTGGGGAGGGATCTGGAGCATCTCTCTGATGAGGACAGACTGCAGGAGCTGGGCTTGGTTAGTCTGGAGAAGAAAAGAGTGAGAGGAGATCCCATCAGTCCACACAAACATCTCCAGGGATGGTGCCAGACTCTTTTCAGTGACAGGACAAGGAACACAAGAAGTTCCGCCTCACCATGAGGCAGAACTTCTTCCCATGGAGGTGGCAGAGCCCTGGAACAGCTGCCCAGGGGAGGATGTGGAGTCTCCCTCTCTGCTGACATCCCAAACCCACCTGGATGTGTTCCTGTGTCACCTGCTCCAGGTTCAGGGCGCTAAACTTGCCCTTCTGACTTCCAAAATGGAATATGGAAGAGGATTCCTTTCCAGACCAAATTTGGCAGGACAGAAAGCTCTTGCTGTCCATGGAGTGCCAAGAGTGGCCCACAACCTGCAGATTAGAGCCTGAGGGTAAGGGCTTTCTTTGCTGGGGGAAAGTGTAGGGAGGTGTCACAACCTGGGCACCAAAGGTACTTCTGTGACAGCATCCAGGAGACAGGAGAGAACAGGTCAGAAACTTCAATTCCCTGGATCCTCAGACAACCAAACCCTTCCCTGGGGCTGAAATGGTCCTTTTGGTTACATTTTACACAACGTTGTACAGACAATCTGTAGATTATGAAATTAAACCATGATGCCATAAAATCCACCACGGGTCCGTGTTTCTTTTGGAGGGGGCAGCCCGGCCAACTCCTGAATGTCAGCCCCTGTCTGCTGCAGTTTTCACACCTAATGGCTTGATTCCAAGAAATCAAACCCAACACCTTGATACTGGTGTTGGGAACCAACAGCTCTTCCATAAGCACTCCACTGAAACAAGGGATAAACTCCCTTTACCATCTCAAGCCCCTCCTTTGACGGTCAATCATTTTATTCTTACTACATTAATCTTTACCTAAAGGCAGCCTAGACTTCTTTCACTTAACCTTTGAAATAGTTTCATATTTTACTGCCACAAGACACCAGCACCCATTTTTAGTTGAGGATAACTTAAACTTCTGGTTAATCTTTGATTGATTTAGCTCTCCAGAGTGTATCTTTTATGTTTTATTGTTACAGGATTCGTCATCTTTGGTGATAGATCAGCCCAGGCTCCCCCCGCCACCGCCCGCACTTGGTCTCTCCCGTCCCTCCCCCGGAGCCACAAGTCCCGCCCCCTCACGTCAATCCCCGCCGGTGATTGGTGAATCCTCGGGGCCCCTGCCCGAAGCAGCCAATGGCGGCGCTGTTCCCGCCCGCAGCCAAGATGGCGGTGCCCAGTGCGGGGTTAGAGGGGCCGCGCTGGTTCCTCTCCCGCGGGAGCTCCGGCGCTCGGAGTGGGGTGTTTTTTTGTGCCCCTGGAGCCAGAAGCGGTGGGTTTTTTGCTTCTGGATCGTGGGGCTCCTCAGCCCTCGAGAGCTGCCCTAATCCCTGGGGAAGCCGCGGGCCCCGGCCGGTCCGTGAGGGCGGGGAGCGGGACGGAGCCCGAGCGCGGCGGGAAAATAACAGTAAAGTGAAGGAGCAGCCGACAAAACGAGGTGGTTTGTGTGTGGAGAGATCTTCCCCACCGGCTTTATTGCAGTTAGGAGGGGGTTAACCATCCCCAAAAATAAAACAGCATCTCCTGCTCCCAAACTGCAGAGGCCTTTCCGTGTCCCTGAAATGTCACCCAGGCACCCTGCGCATCGGAGGGGTGGCTTTACCTTCTTCCCCCCGGCCCTGTCCCTGTGGTTTTTGCCCAGGTCCGTGTCCTGAGCTCTTGTTTCCCCTCATTTCTTGCAAAAAAAAAAAAAAAAAAAAATCTCTGTTCTCCCAAATGATCCCTCTCTCGATGCCGGCACAGATGGGAGGGAGGAATCAAGGGCGCCCAGAGAAGCAGCGTGTTGTGTTGATGGGAGTCCTGAGCAGCCCCCGAGGTTGAATTCAGGGTCCTTTTCCCTTTGGGAAGGATAACTCCCCTCTGGAATTCACAGGAGTTCCCAGCCCGTGCTCCTGGCAGGGCAAGGCGGTGATGGATGGACCGCGGGCAGCCAAGTTTCGCACCCCTTTCCTGGATCCAGGGGCTGCAGGACGGGGGACCCGGTTCCCTCTGGAGCTGGCAGAGCTCAGCCGGGAGCGGCAGCTTTCGGGACAAGCTCTGTCCTCGCTCCTCCCCGCCCCGCAGCCGGTGCCATCCCTCCATCTCCAGGGAGTGGAGCTGCAGGACTGCAGAGCTCCCCGGGGACAGCGGAGGGAGAGGGTTCGTCAGCGCAGGAGGCTCTGCAATTCCAGCTCCTTCAGAGGCTGGAGAGGCTTTAAAACTTCCATGAGCCTTTTTCCAGAGCTCCCATTGGCACGAGCCACCGCGAACCAGCTCTTCGTTCCTGGGTGATGAGATGAGAGCTGCAAGCTCAAGGGTGCCCTGGCAGTGTCACCCCCAAATTTTGGAGGATGTTGCCCTTCTGAAGACTACAAACATCGTCCTTGTTTCCAGAGCCCGTTCCAGAGTGCAGCCAGTGCAGCTGGCCTGGAGATGCAGACCAGGAGGTGGCTGCTGGAGCAGCCAGAGGGAGGGGAGAAAGGGGCAACCTTCCTACACAGAGGGGTTTGAAAGGCACTGGGTGCTCTGCCAGCACCTTCTAAACTGGAATCCCTTTCCTGCCCCAGCACTGGGTGTCTGGGGGTGAGTTAGAGGGGTGCAGGCACCGAAAGCTCATCTTGCTTGGCTGAGTCACCCCCAAGTGCTCTGGGAGGTCTGGCTGAAACTGCTGCGACTGGCACTGCAGAGGAGTCAAACTGGACATGTCTGGAGTGTTTCTAAACCCTCTGCAGTGATTCAGCACTGATGGGAGCCCAGCAGCTGCCCAGCTCAGCTGAACCTCTGGTGATTTGGGCAGTTTGTGCAGAGCTGCAGCTCCCAGGGCTCTTCCCCACCCAGGGCAGGTTTCCTGCAGGGCAGCACGTCCGGATGCACGAGCTGCTCCAGCTCTGTCTCACCCAGAGGGACCTGTTAGCAACGGGCAAAGCTGGGTGGAGGTGTCCACCGGACCCTCATTTCCTGCCTAAGATTATTTCTGGGCCTGGTGACATGAAAGACAAGCCAAAAAACGCTGCAGCAGGATCATGTTGGCCCTTCCCTGCTGGAGGCAGTGTGGGCTGATCACCTCCTGTGTCATCACTGAGCATGGTCCATGGGCCGTAGATGTGGGATTGAAGCAAACCCTGCTGTGTCTGTGGAGCTCAGTGGTGTTCAAGGAGTTTTCTTTGAAGCCAGGATGCAGCAGCAGTTCAGTCAAAGGTGATGCTGTGTGTGCTCAGTCCCTCTGACAGCATAACCTTGGGAGGCTCCTTGATCCATGGAAAAGCTCCTGTTACGCCACAGGGAGCTGGGATGTGTGTTGTGTTGTTTGATAAGGAAATCACCTCCCCATCTGCGGCTCAGCTGCAGTTCTTGCTGTATGAGGGGACTCTGGAGGCCTCCAGCGTCACTCCCTGGTCTGTGCCCGGCCCTGGCACTGCCAGAGGGTTGGGGCTCTGCCCAGGGACCATGGTCCTTCAAGGGCCAGAGCTGTTCAAGAGCTCAGCCAGAAAGGATCAGGCTGAAATTGGGGGCTGTTCAGCCTGGAGAAGAAGAGTAAGATCTGGGGAGACCTGGGAGTCCCTGCCAGTGCTGAAAGGGGCTCCAAGAGAGCTGGAGGAGAGGGACTTTGGACAAGGGCCTGGAGTGACAGGGTTAGATGGGATATTGGGAAGAAACCCTTACCTGTGAGGCCCTGGCACAGGTTGCCCAGAGAAGCTGTGGCTGCCCCATCCCTGGGAGTGTCTAAGACCAGGTTGGACAGGGCTTGGAGCAACCTGGGCTAGTGGAAGGTGTCCCTACCCATGGCAAAGGGTTAGAACTAGTCTGTGAGATCCCTTCCAAACCAAATCATTCTATTCTACGGTTTGTATGATTCTATGACATGAAACTTGAGTAAAGTCACTGGGAGCACCAAACCACAGCTCTGGCTGACACTGCTTTCCCTCGTCCTCCTGGGTGACACGGGCTCCTCCTCGCCCTCGGCAGGCTCAGCCTCTCCAGCAGATGCAGATTTGCATGACAGACCCAGAGGCAGTGGCCTGTGAAGTTCTGTTACC
>NW_020957561.1:3452-6694 GCF_003031625.1 Empidonax traillii | reverse complement strand
TCGTTTCCCTTCCCAAGGACGTTCCCTCCTCCCAAAGTTGCTGCTGGGCCACAGCAAGGGGCCCTTTCCCCTTCTGTTCAGGTGCCCACAGTGGCAGGAAATCTCCAGGACACGAGGCCTCAAGTGGAATATGGGGTAGAAGTGTCTGGAAAGCTTGTGTTAAAACCAGTTTCTGCCCAGAAAGCTCTAAATTTTATTGTATTTTGTCAAATTGACTTAAATAAGAGATTAAAAAATCATTCAGGACAGCTGCTGCTTGGTAACTGCTGAAACATCCTCTCTGCTTGTCTGGATCAAACACTTGTACAAATGTCAGCCTGGTTTGATTACAAGAGGAACACTTTGATCTGCAGAAGCAAGGTAAGATTTTATTTTTTTTTTCTTCAGTCATTCCTGAGGGGCAGAACAGTCCTTAATGGTGTGATTTTAATGAAATTACGTGTTTTCCAACCTCACTTGCTGTGCCTTTAAAGAAAAGAGAAAGTGCTCCTTGGTGTCACACAGGGGGTGAACCTCCTCTTGCCACCTTGGAGGCTTCCACTGCACATCAGGGGTCTGGAGTGAAAAAGGACAAGTGGCACCGTGCAAGAGGGACAATTTCAAGTGTGCTCAAGGAAGAAGGTCTTTCCCTGTGAGAGTTGTGCAGCCCTGGGATGGAATCTTTGCTGAGGACGTTCCAAGCTCGACTGGGCAAGGGCTGGAGTGACCCAAGCCCTGCTTGGAGTGTGGTGTTGGGCTCGGGGCCTCCCAAAGTCCCTCCCAGCCTGAATCTCTGGTGATTTGCCTTGTCCTGCAGGGCAGTGACAAGGACCCACACGTGGAGCTCGTTGCATCCTGCAGAAGACTTGAGAAAAGGAGATGTCACCAAGTTGTGAATGTTGGAAGGGACCTCTGGAGATCACCCAGCCCAACCCCCTGCCAAGGCAGGGTCACCTGCAGCAGGTGACACAGGAACTCATCCAGGTGGGTTTGGGATGTCACCAGAGAGGGAGACTCCACACCCTTCCCTGGGCAGCTGTTCCAGGGCTCTGCCACCTCCATGGGAAGAAGTTCTGCCTCATGGTGAGGTGGAACTTCTTGTGTTTCAGTTTATGTTCATTACTCCTTGTCCTGTCACTGAAAAGAGTCTGGCACCATCCCTGGAGATGTTTGTGTGGATTGATGGGATCTCCTCTCACTCTTTTCTTCTCCAGACTAACCAAGCCCAGCTCCTGCAGTCTGTCCTCATCAGAGAGATGCTCCAGATCCCTCCCCACCTCTGTGGCCTCCACTGGACCTTCTCTGGTAACTCTTCTAGTTTATCCCTTGACAATGGCATACCTTGCCTGGGTTTTTTGGCTTTTGGGGTGGTAGGAGGAGCTGCCCCAAAGCACAGCCTTTCTGTGCACCAGGGCATGGCTGTGTGGGACATTCCTGCCTGGAGCACCTCAGCAGTCCTTTCCACGATAAACCAGGGCTGGGAGTGTTTGTCCTCCAGCAGCATGGCAGGAGGGCAGGGGTGAGCTCTGGAGGATGAGCCTCCTCTTGTCCTCCTTGATTTTGTGCCCTGGTCAAGACATCAGATCCCAACAAAGGGCCGAGGGCTGTTCCTCCTTCCAGCTCCACTTTGGACCTGCCAGGGAGTGTCACCACATCCCTCTGCGGTGCCTGGGGCTGCTGGGATGTGGAGCAGGAGCTCAGCCAACTGGCTGGGAGGTGGAATAAATTGCATCCCTAAACCAAGGCTGAGGGGAGGTGTGAACCTGCTGTGCCCCGAGCTCTTGGAGCTGCTGTGGGAGCCAGGCCAGGCTGTCCCAGTCCGTGCTTGCTCCCCATGGGGAGGGTGGCTGGACTGGCAATGCTGGGCTTCCCAGAGCAGCCCAACAACCTCCCCCCCCACCAACACACAGAGAACAGAACAACAAAAATCCTGCTGGTGCTTCAGCACATCTCCAGGAGTAGATTTTTGCAAGGTGTGACCTGGCAAAAGGGACCCGGAGGCCGTGCCAAGGGTCAGCACCCAGAGTGCAGGCACGACTTGGATGGTTGAAAATCTTCCTGACTGTCAGGGAAGACCCTTTGCCTCTTCTCTAGCACTGTTACCTGATGATGGTTCATAAATTCCCTTTGAAAAATCTGTTTATCCCCCTTCAGTCTGAAGGGGAACATGTGAATACCTGTCCATCTTGAAAACCCAGTTCAGGATGGACTGGTCCTGGAGAGCAGGCATGAGTGAAACAGAGAACCCCTGCATGACATGTGCTGATCAGCCTCAAATAGTATCTCTAATCACTAGTGTTAGATTTCACTGTTAAAATAAAACATATCCTTCAGAAAGGATGCTAGCAGCATGACTTGCATGAATCTATGGAGTGGTTCATAGCAGTTTTTATTTTTTTCTTAGTTTATTTAGGAGATAGAACGAGTTTCTAGGTTATCTTGGGATTATTATTGTCATCAAAGTCCTTCCCTGCACCCCTAAGCAGATGCCACGTGAGTAAATAACATCCTGTGAGAACCACCTCGGCCCCACGCTGGACATCCGTGGGCCCTCTTCATCCCCACTCCTGGTGTCTGCCCCTGGCACCACAGGACGGAGCTCTGGGCCTTTGGAGCTGCTTTTCCAAAGGGCTGAGCATGCCCTCAGTGGGACTTGTCAACCCCACAGCTCCCGGTGGGCACCGGTGCCCCACGGGGTTAACGGTGCAGGACACTCCGTGCTCGGGGTCAGGACAGCTTCTTCATCTGGAGAGGACTCACCTACGCTGGGAGTCGCAGGCAAATCCTCCTGGAATTAGAGCAGGCAAGAGGCCAGGCCTGCAGGACAGGTAGTGAAATGCATCACCAGTAATTCCAGTGCTCGGGCTGGGGATCAGGGCTCTGATCCTCCCCAGGAGAGGACAACCCTTCCACTGGCAAACTGTGCCTTTGTGCTCAAACTGGGATCAAACTCTGACAGGATTCCCTATCACAGGATGTGGGGAGAAATCAAACCCTCTCACAGAATCCCAGAATCCCAGGATATGCTGAGTTGGAAGGAACCCACAAAGACCATCCAGTCCAACTCTTGGATTTGCACAGGCCCATCCCCAAGGGTCACCCCCTGTGCCCCAGAGGATCATCCAAACCCTCCTGGAGCTCTGGCAGCCTTGGGGCTGTGCCCACTGCCCTGGGGAGCCTGTTCAGTGCCAACCACCCTCTGGGGGAAGAACCTTTCCCTGAGATCCACCCTGAGCCTGCCCTGACACAGCTCCAGCCATTCC
>NW_020957561.1:0-3136 GCF_003031625.1 Empidonax traillii | reverse complement strand
TTGGGGCTGTGCCCACTGCCCTGGGGAGCCTGTTCAGTGCCAACCACCCTCTGGGGGAAGAACCTTTCCCTGAGATCCACCCTGAGCCTGCCCTGACACAGCTCCAGCCATTCCCTGGGGGCTGTCCCTGCTCCCCCCAGAGCAGAGCTCAGTCCTGCCCCTCCTCTGCCCCTGCCCAGGCAGTTGGAATGTTCACACACCAAGTGCCCTCAGTGTCCTCACACGGCTTCAGATCCAGGCCCTTCCCCACCTTTGTTGCCCTCCCTTGGACACTCTCCAATGGCTTCAGATCTTCCTTACACTGCAGTGCCCCAAACTGCCCCAATATTGCAGGTGAGGCTGTCCCAGGTGAGAGCAGAGCAGGGACTGTGGTGTGATCAGTGTGATCACCTCCCTGTCGCTGCTCCCCTCACCAGGGGCTGCTGTGACAAGTCAGGTCACACACTGGAATATGTTACTAAATCATTACATAAGTTGGTCTGTGAGGTTTCCTCCCCCACCAGCCGTGCAGGGATTTCACAATGCCCTGGAATCGAGGGCATCCTCGCACCATTTACACACTTTCTGCCTTCCAGAATGTTACCCTGTCACCTCTGCACCTTTTGCAGCAACAGGAACAAACTCTCCCTTCCCCAAAGTGCTTGTGATCTGGTGCAGGTTGTGATGGGCTCGGGGGGGCCAAGACTCCAGGTACCATGCTGGTTGTTGAGGTGTCTGTCTGCCTCCAGCTCCCCTGGGTCCCCCCCTGTGGGACACCATTCACACCTCTTTGGTCCCAAACACCCCTCTGGAGTCTGTCTTGACCTGCAGTGGCCACGGGCACAAGTCCTCTCCCTGACTTTTTGTGCCATGCACTGATAACGCTCCTGGGCCTGGCAGCATCACCTCTGGGGATGGTGCCCCACACCCCTGCCCTCCCTCCAACCCCTCCTGGAAGCAGCAGATGCACCTGGCAGGACCTGACTTGACTGCATGTGCAGGGCACCACCCAGGAAAGGCTCGTGCACCCCACGGGGTGCACAATGAGGTTACCTAAGGCTTTCTCGTGGTACTGTGGGCTCTTCTTCCCTGCCTGAGAGTGGTAATTCCAACCACAGCCATCCTCAAGCACTGCCTCCATTGACAGCCAGCTCCATGTGAACGTGCCAGGCATGGGATGGCATGAAGAGTGGAGGGACTCCTCAACCCTTTACACATCTAGAAGCAAGAAAGGCTCTAGACAGGTCCTTGGATGGTCCTCAAGACCGAGAGGAATGTGGCAGGGAGATGAAATGAGCGAGAAAATGAAGGTCTGTCAGGTCTTCTGGGCACAGTCAGGCAGGATTCACTGTCACCTGGAGCCTGTCGTGGGAACACAACCCTGCTGAGGGACTGGTGCATCCTCACAGGGGACCCTTGAGGGGGGTCCAGCACAGGGCTGGACGTGGTGGGCAGCCCCACGGCACGGACACACAGCCCAGGCCCCCGTGCTGACCTCACCAGCACTGCCCACTTTCAAGGGAAGCTCCTCTTGCAGCATCACCAGGTAATTGGTCCCCGAGAACAGGCTGCACCACCACAGGTAAGTGCCATCAGCACAAGGAGTTCCTCATTGCACCCATCCCCTCCCACGTGTCCCCTCCTGAGGATGTCACAACCTGCCCCTGAGGTGCACTGGCACCGGGGGAGTCCCTGGGACAGGGCCAGCCCCACAGATCCTGAGCTGGGATCTTCTGCAACCTCCTGGGGCTGCAGAGGGGTTTGTTCCCACGTTCACTCGAACACACCATCACAAACTTTGCTGGGCCAGGTCTGTAGCAAGGAGGGGCTTGGCCAGCAGGGTCCCTGTGGTGAGTCTGGCTGTGCATCCCCCTCACAGAGCTGGGGTGAAGAGACAGCTGCAGGCTGAGCTCACCCTGTCCTGGGCACTGCCCTGGCAGAGAGCACTGGGGAGAGATGGGAGGAGAACAGCAGCTCCTCAATCCATTCGAGATCCTCAAGTGAAACAGGGAAACAAGGAGATGAAAGCTGGGTGGATCAGCCGACTGGACGGCCTTCTCCTGGAGAGGAAGCAGAATCTTTCCTTCTCCATCACCATCCTCCCCTCCCAGGGCACCTCCCTGGTGCCTGCCCTTCCCTGGCAGCTGCGTGGCCACTCCTGGGGCCTGTTTCCCAGAGTGACCTGCTGACCATGTCCCTTTTTCTCTGCTGACAGTCCTGCTCAGCCCTGGGAGCTGTCAGCACTTCAGGGCTGTGATGTTGTTGCTCATCGAAGGTGGGACCCGGGATGTGACTGTTTGGCAGGGGATGCCCAAGCGCAGGGAGGGGCAGCGGGGACAATCTCAGCCTTGACAGTGCTAAGTCTGGGCCTGCTGTCAGGCACCTGCAGGCTCCTGCCCAGAGCTTTAAGGGGGGGTCTCCAGCCCACGGCCCACCCTGCCCTGTGTTGTGCCCCCCTCGAGTGGTTTACATGTGCCATCTGCCACAAACGGGCAGGGGCTCCAGGAGAGCTGGAGAGGGATTTTGGACAAGGGCCTGGAGTGACAGACAAGTCAGAATGGCTTCCCACTGCCAGAGGGCAGGGCTAGATGGGATACTGGGAAGGAATTTCTCCCTGGGAGGGTGGTGAGGGGCTGGGATGGATTTCCCAGAGAAGCTGTGGCTGCCCCATCCCTGGAAGTGTCCCAGGTCAGGTTGGACGGGGCTTGGAGCAACCTGGGCTGGTGGAAGGTGCCCCTGCCCACGGCAGAGGGATAGACAGAAGTGAGCTTTGAGGTCCCTTCCAACCCAATCAATCCGTTCTGTGATTTTATGGAGATGGAGTCACACCTTCTAAGGTGCATGGGGAGAGGAGGAGAGGCAACTGGAACAAGCTGGGACATGGGAAATTCCTCTTAGATACATGGGAAAAAATTCACCATGACGATAGTCAAATACTGGGAGTGAGGCCTGAGAGGGTTTGGGATCTCCACTGGACAAGGTCTGGAACAATTGTGTCCTGACCCAGTTCAGCAAAACTTTGAGCAGAGGGGCAGCCCCTTCCCATCCCAAACAATTCCATGTTTCTGTTAGGGAGCACCTTAATGATGTTCCCGGGTGCTTTATCTCCATGACACAAAGCTGCATGGAGCCTCTTGGCTGCTCTGCAGCCTTCCCT
>NW_020957560.1:24995-26023 GCF_003031625.1 Empidonax traillii | reverse complement strand
CAAAGCCCCGCTGCCCTCCTCACTCTTCTGACCTCTCCCACCCTTTTCTCGTCGGTTTAGGGGGGTCCCAGCACTTTTTGGGGTGTGCTGGGTGCCGTGTTGAAGGGCAAGTGCCTTCCCAAAAGCCCCCAAACATCCCCAACATCCCCAGTGATGTCACCACTGTCCCTGTGATGTCTCTGGTGTTGCCAATGATGTCCCAGCTGTCCAATTGGTATCATCACAGTCCCTGTGACGTCACCAGACAGTTGTGATGTCACTGGTCTCCAGTGATGTCACCGCTGTCCCATGAGATGTCCCCACTGTCCCATGTGATGTCACTGCTGTCCCCAAGGGTGGTCCCCGTGTCCCCAAAATGTCACTGCTGTCTCTGTGATGTCACCTCTGTCCCAAGTGGTAGCACCTTGTCCCCGTGTCGTGGTTTTGCTCTGGGTCAATTTACTTTCCACCCCCCCCCACAATTACTACTAGTTGAGAGAAGGTTTTTGTAGACAAAAGAGAGACAGGATTTGGGAAAATAGTATAAACATTTATTACTAGTAAAACAAAAACTACTAATGAATTAAAAACTAAAGAACTGTATCTACAACAATTTCTACTCAAGTTGAAGTGCTGTATATTTACAGAAATACTTCTTCCCCTTTTATACTAGTCCAAGGAGAAGACGTAGTCTCATTCTCTATTTTCGGAGTTCCAACTCTCTCTCTAGTAATAGATCTTCAGTAGCAGCAGTATTCTCGTTGCAGCTGGAACTTTTTCTCTCTCTTTCTCGCTCTGTGTTGGCTTCCAGGGCTGGGCTTACCCCTGTCCTGGGCTAAGACCGAAGACTGGGGGTTACCCAGGTCCTGAAGGGGCTTGCAAGGGGACACTTGCTTACTATGGATCTTCTTCCACAGGGTTACAGGGGATAATGGCTTAAGAGTTCACCCCTGTTTCCCTATGGAGGTCCCTCCCCATGGGAGAACAGTCCTTGATAGACTTCTCGGCATAGGTCTAGTATGGATCCACACACACACGGATCCTATCAT
>NW_020957560.1:20246-24764 GCF_003031625.1 Empidonax traillii | reverse complement strand
GGTCCCTCCCCATGGGAGAACAGTCCTTGATAGACTTCTCGGCATAGGTCTAGTATGGATCCACACACACACGGATCCTATCATTTCATATGGGCCCTCTCGCTCCAGCATGAGATTTCCTCAGGGTCACAAAATCTTCAACAGCAGTATAGATCCACACACACACGGATCCCAGTATCCCACCTGAGTTGTCACTGCTCCAGCACAGGTTTCCCTCAGGGTCACAAATCTCCACCAGGACTCTGCCTCACTTCAGTTATTCTCATGAAGTCTTGGTTCTTCTTTGATACATCCACAGACTCCTCTATCAACCGCATGGGGGGGTCTCCTTACTCCAACAAACTTTTACAAGTAGCAGGGATTACTTTTCAGTCTTTTCCCTGCTGAAGAGAGAGAGCGAAAGGGGGAAGAAGCAGCTCTCCCCCCTTCAAACTTTTCTTCTCACCCCTCCAGCTGCTAGTTTTGACCTTGGAGGTCCCTTATCTCTTCGATGGAATTTTTCCACAGCGGTTTCTGTCCAAGCAGTTTGTCTTTTAAACTTTTTTTTCTTCACTCTCTTACAAGAGAGAAGGGAGGACTTCAGTGCTACACCTGCTCCCCCCACCCTCGCCCAAACCAGGGGAGGAGGGAGTCTGGCCCTGCTCGGGCCCGCTACTCCTCTCCCCTACATGGCTGCTGCCCCTAATTTCAACTGCGTCAACAAAACTTCTCTTCTGTTTTCTTGAAGATGTAATTAGCAATGGCGTCACTGGACTTTTGATTGGACTTTTTGTCCGGAAATTACCTGGACAAAACCATCCTCAGCCCCAGGGATGGGCTGGTGGGCAAAACCACCACACACAGTGATGCCACTGATGTCCCCTGTGGTGTCACCAGAGCCCTGGGATGTCACTGGTTTCCTGGGATGTCACCGCTGCCCCCTTCAGCAAAACTGAAGGCAGAGGGCCCAGCTCCCTGCAGCTCTCCTGTGTCTCAGGGTCGGAGGTTTGTGCAGGGCTTGGAGCCAGCAGGGGAAAGAAAGAGCTTTCCTTTTCCCTCTAAAGCCTCACGTGCAAGAGCTGAATAACAGCACAACCTCTGTTCCGGTGAGGTCCTCCCTCAGCCAGCCCAGGCAGTGCTCCAGCACAGCCAGTGCCCAGGGAGAATCGCCCAGCCCGGCCTGTTCTCTCTGACAGAGCTCCTGAGCTGGGAAAATGGGGCTGGCAGGTCAAGGCTAGGTTTGCTTGGGCTTTGCTGAGCTGGGCAAGGGCTGGGAGCTGGGAGCATTGGGGCTGCTCCTCCAGCTCCTGCTCTCACCATGTTCTTCTCCTTTCCTTTCCCACTCCACTGGCAACCCCCACGGAAAATGGGGTTTACAGACATCCCTGTAACACCCAGTGGGTTTGTCCCTGTCGTCAGGAATCTGCCCTGTGCCAACCCTTTGGGTCATCTGCACCAGTTCTGGTGGGGAATTGCCTGCGCTTGGCTTGGCTTGGCAGGGCAACACGTCCACAGCTCCTCGTCTCCTGGAGGACAGAGAGCTGCTCCAGGGGGACATAGCACCTGACCCTTCTCCTTGGATGAGGCAGAAACATCCCCTTTGTCTTCCCCTTCTCGGGGCGTGGGGCGAAAATCGGCCTTGTCAGGGAGCAGCTGCAGGCTCTGCTCCTCCGGTGATCCAACAGCGGCCCCTGCTGACCGGGATTGGAATTGCGCCAAAAAGCCAGGAATACCGCACACACTCCTTTTTTGAGGCGGAGTTTTGGTACAGGATTATTTGGTCGTTTTTGTGTCCTTTCGTTGTTCTACCAATACACTTACATCCTTTAATAAAGGGCTGTTATTTTTGCTTTCTCCATACTTTTCACTTGGAGTCTCTTAAGTTTGGATTTACAATTGCTTAGAGGGAGGAGTTTGGTCTTCCTCATAACTTCTCCGCCTTAGGAAAACACTTGTGTTTCATTAAACTGAGAGAGATACAAATTCATGCTTTGTTTACAGTCCAGAGAGATCTTGCAGGCTCTTTCCATTTGCCTCTGCCCCTCTCCGAGAACTTGTGTGGCACACCTTCCCTGCCTGCACCAGGTGATTTCACAAAACTGGGAGGGAGAGACTGCCAATGCTTTGAAGTTTGCAATTCAACAGGGTAGACCCCAAAAACTTTCTCTCTTGGCACATTTCTTCGTAGTGCCTTGTTTTCAGTTGCTTGTGCGCTAAAACCCTTTCAACCAAGCAGAGTCCAGAACGTCCGCATCAGCTCATGCAGGGTGAAAGGAGCCAGACAAAAAAAGATGTTTTTGCCTTTCCCTTCCTCCTTGCAGCCGAGGAGGACGCACAGCTCTCTGTGTACGGGTGTACAGCTGAAGGGATGCAAGGGGAAAAGGACTCCCACTCAAATAGGTGTGCCTTGTACTGTGCTATTGGAAGGGGTGCATCACTGGAAGTTTTCTGTCTTGACACTCTTCCTTTTTTGAACTGCAGTCTAAAGAATCAGAGTGTGGATCTTAGTTGTGTGGTGGAGAGTTTTGCTGGTACGTGGAGGGAAGAAGTGCAGTTTTTGGTGTGGTGCTTTTTGGTTTTAAGAGAGAGGATAACTAGCTGTGGGTTTTCCTTTTGGCATGGGCTTATCTGCAGGACACTCTAGAGGTATCAACTCAGATCTCTGGGAGCTAAAGAGAAGAAGGGACACTGTCTATGTGAGAAGGAAATCGCTTTGCTCTCGTGCGCAGTGTGTAGCAGAAGGGTTGCGAGGAGCAGGACGAAGGGGCCATGTCTCGTTTTTTTGTACGGCAGCAGCAGAGCGAACTCTCTGGACTCTGCAAGCATGGAAGCACTTCAGGGTACAAGCACCTGAGTACAAGGCACTGCTGGAGAAGTGTCTCAAGAGAGAAAGCTTGTCAGGACCTATCCTCTCTAATTGCAAATTTCTAAGCATTGGCAGTCTCTTTCTGCTTCAAAGCCCTTTCCACTGCACACATCTGAAGACACACGGCACGCTCTTCTCGGCTAGATGTACTCTAAAGCGCTTTCCGGCTGACAGAGTCCAGAGACTTCTTTCTGCTGCTGCCACACAGGAAAGCGAGGCAGGGGAAAAGACTGGCGCCTTCGCCCTGCTCCTTGCAGGCGTTCTGCTACGCACTGAACACAAGAGCTTGGCGGTTTCCTTCTCGCACGGGCAGAGACCTTTCTTGTCTTTGGTTCCCACAGATCTGACGAGACCCTTAGAGAGGCCAGCAGATGAGCCCATGTCAAATGTCCTAAAAGGAAAATCCACAGCTAGGTATCCCCGCTCTCTTAAAACCACAAACCACCACACCAAGCACGGCACTTCTTCTCCCCACGTACCAGCAAAACTCTCCATCACACAATCGTCATCCACACTGCTCCTTTAGACTACACCTAGAAAAGGGAAGTGTGTCAAGACAGAAAACTTTTAGTGACGCACCCTCTTCCAACTGCACAGTACAAGGCACACCTATTTGAGTGGGAGTCCTTTTCACCTTGCCTCCTTTCAACTGTGCACACAGAGAGCTGCGTGTTCTCCTCGGCTGCAAGGAGGAGGGCGAACGCAGCAACATCTCGTTGTCTGGCTCCTTTCACCCTGCATGGGCTGATGCGGAAGTTCTGGACTCTGCTTGGTTGAAAGGGCTTTAGCGCACAAGCAACTGAAAACAAGGCACTACGAAGAAATGTGCCAAGAGAGAAAGTTTTTGGGGTCTACCCTGTTGAATTGCAAACTTCAAGCATTGGCAGTCTCTTTCAGCTTCGAAGCCTTTCTATTTGGCACATATGACAAGGCGTTGCACGGTCATCTCAGCTAGACTTACTCTGAAGCGCTTACAGACAAGTGCTTACCCACAAGTCGAGAGTGTCCGCTTCAGCAGCCACAGAGAGGAGCCGGGCAAAGCGACCTTGCTGCATTCGCCCTCCTCCTTGCAGCCGAGAAGAACGCGCAACGCTCTCTGCAAGACTGTACAGTCGAAAGGATGCAAAGGGAAACTCACTCCTAGTCGAATGGCAGTGCCTTGAAGTTTGCAGTTGGAAGGGAATGACACTGAAAGCCTTCTCCCTTGGGATCAGAATCCTCCTTGCAATGTCCTCTTTCCCCTTGACCCCCACCCTACTCTGCATCCACAGGGCTCCAAGAGCCCCAATATCTACTGGAGGATATGACCCTAAAGACAAGATAGATCCCAGTTGATGAACCTCCCAATGTCCTCTTGGTGGCAACCGGGCAGTCTTGGCCCAGGGCTGAAGGACCTTGGGTGGGAGGGAGGGAATCACTGACCTTCAGTGGTTGTGCCTGCTTAGGAGCTGGACCTCTTGCCTGGGAGGAGAAAGGCACAGGTAGAGAGCCTGGAGCTCCCCCATGTTCTACACACACTGAGACACCCTGGGAATCCCAGATCCACCATCTGTCATCTCTGGGTAAGTTGTCTCTTCCAAGAGAAAGCATTCTACTAGTCTCCAGTCTTCAGCAAATTTTGGAGTCAGTGAGAAAATAAAATAAAGGGCAACCTCAAACCCCTGTACTCTGGT
>NW_020957560.1:16368-17851 GCF_003031625.1 Empidonax traillii | reverse complement strand
CTCAGGAGCTCTGTCAGAGAGAACAGGCCGGGCTGGGCGATTCTCCCTGGGCACTGGCTGTGCTGGAGCGCTGCCTGGGCTGGCTGAGGGAGGACCTCACCGGAACAGAGGTTGTGCTGTTATTCAGCTCTTGCACGTGAGGCTTTAGAGGGAAAAGGAAAGCTCTTTCTTTCCCCTGCTGGCTCCAAGCCGTGCACAAGCCTCTGGTCCTGAGACACAGGAGAGCTGTAGGGAACTGGGCCCTCTGCCTTCAGTTTTGCTGAAGGGGGCAGCGGTGACATCCCAGGAGACCAGTGACATCCCAGGGCTCTGGTGACACCACAGGGGACATCAGTGGCATCACGGGGACATGGTGTTACCACTTGGGACAGAGGTGACATCACAGAGACAGCAGTGACATTTTGGGGACACAGGGACCACCCGTGGGGACAGCAGTGACATCACATGGGACAGTGGTGACATCACTGGGGATGCCGGGGATGTTTGGGGGCTTTTGGGAGGACACCTGCCCTTCAACACGGCACCCAGCACACCCCAAAAAGTGCTGGGACCCACTTAAACTTATGGGAGAAGGGTGGGAGAGGTCAGAAGAGTGAGGATGGCAGCGGGGCTTTGTTTTCCTGTCCTCTCCTCCCTGTGACAGCGTCGTGTCCCCACCCTTGGGTCCGTGTCCCCAGCCCTGCGTCCCCCCGACGCTGCCTGGACATGGAGGAGGACCAGGTCGGCTCCATGGGCTGAGACTGATGGGCTGAGAGGGGGCTGAGGGGAGCCCCCCGTGTCCCCAGGGTGCAGGGACTGGGGGGTCGTGTCTGCTGGGCCCCCCTAGCTTGGTGGGGGAGAGGAACTTGAAGAGGGTGGTACTGGGGTGGGATGATGCCACCCCTCAGGTCCCCAACACCTGCTCAGGGTGGGGAAACTGAGGCAGAGATTGAGGGAGGAGGGGCTGGTGGGGCTTTTCTGGAGGCTGTGGTTGGCTCCTGTGCCACTCACATGCTGGGACCACCAAAAGAGGAAAGAAAACCCTGAGCCTCTGTGTCTCGAGAGAAGGTGGTGCACAACTCGGCACTACACAAAGAGCAAGCGTTTCCTGTGCAAAGCACCTTTGAACTGGCAAGTATCTTTCCCCATTCTGAATCCTAGATGTAAAAGTAAAAAATACTCTAAACCTAACCCTAACCCAAACCCAAACCCGAACTCTAACCCTACCCCTAATCCCTAACCCTAAAACTGACCCAAAACCTAACACTAACACGAACCTCTAACCCCTAACCGGGACCCAAACCCTAACCCTAACCCGAACCCTAAACTCAACCCTAACCCTACCCTAACCCGAACCCTAACCCAAACCTGAACCCTAACCCTCACCCTCACCGTAACCCTCACCCTAAATCTAACCCTAAACCTCAACCACACCCTAACCCTGACCCTAACCCGAACCCTATACCTAACCTGAACCCTAACCAGAACCCTAAGCCTAACCCAA
>NW_020957560.1:12086-14524 GCF_003031625.1 Empidonax traillii | reverse complement strand
AAAAAACCTCTGAGATCATCAAGCCGATGTCTTGATCCACTTTCACTCTGCTTACTAGAGCCTGCCAGCTGCCTGGCAGGGGCAGGAAACAGCAAAGCCCGCTCCTCCCTGAGGATGCACATGGCCAGGCAAAGGCTGGAAGGAAGAGCAGGAGCCCAGGCCACTGCAGTAAGGCATTCCCAGGAGCAGTTGGCGGCACAGCAGCAAGTGTCCTGGAGCTGCCACTGCCCAATCCTGGCTTCTCAGGATGCTTCCATAGAAAAAGAGGCTAACGGCAGTGTGGGACAAGATCTCCCCGTGGCAAAGGCAGAGGTTGCTGTCACCAGGGCATTCTCTGGAGCCAGTAGTGCAGGAGCAGATAGAGGAATATCTGCGGCTTCCTTGTAGAGAGACACTCCATCCCTCCCAGTGCCTCTGGGAGAGCTGTCGCACTCCAGACAGAGGAATCCCTGTGGACAGGTCTCCCTTCTCCCACTGAGCCACAGGTATCAGGAGACCCGTCTTATCTCTGAGGATGCACCTGGCAAGGGAAAGGCTGGAATTTCCCCAGCCTGGAAAAGGTCCAAGGAAGGCATTACCTGCAGCAAGTTGCACAGCTGAAAGAGTCCCGGAGCCACCAGTGCCCAATCCATGGCTCCCTTGATGCTTCAGCAGTGCAGTATGAGATTACTTTCCATACATTGCTGCACAAGATCCTTCAGTGCAAAGGCAGGTCTCCCAGGTCCAGGGCTCTCTCCTGAACCAGTAAGGCAGGAGCAGGAGAAGAAAGACCTCTGCACCACATTTACTTTCTGACAAGGCACTTTGTCCCTGGCAGAGCCTCTGGGAGATCTGCTGGAGTCCTGTCCACAGGGAGTGCTCTCTCTTGGCTCCCTTAGAGCCACAGCTGTCAGGAGACTTGTGTCATGCCTGAGAATACAACTAGCAAGGAGAAGCATAGAAGCCATAAGCGAGCTTCAGGCTGGAGGGAAGGCATTGGCAGCAGCAAGTTGCACAGTTGAAAGAGTCCTGGAGCCACCGGTGCCCAATCTATGGCTCTCAGGATGCTGCCCCAGGGGTAGAGGCTCCACTCACTTCTGGACAAGGTCCTCCAGAGTCAAGGCTGGCTGTTCCCATCTCCAGAGTGCTCTATTTTTCCATCTGTGGACGACCAAGAAAGGGAATATCTCCTGCACACCTGCCTTACTTCTGGCCACAGCCTTCATCGTGCCCAGAGCGTGGGTGAGACCTGCTGGCCTGCAGATGGAGAAGCCTCTGTCGATAGGAGTTCCTGCTCCCTTGGAGCTGCAGCTGTCAGCAGAGCCCGCTCCTGGCTGAACATGCACATGGGCAGGAAAAGGCTGCAAGGAAGAGTGGGAGCCCAGGCCATTGCAGGGAGGCATTGCCAGGAGTAGGTGGCCCAGCAGCTACTGTCCCTGAGACACCAGTGCCCAAGCCATGGCTCCCCGGAAGCTGCGGCAGTGCCACATCAGGATCCCGTGCAGCAACGTGCGGAGGGTCGTCTCCTTCAGCAAAAGCTGAACGCTCCCCGGGCGGGGCTCGATGCGCCGAAGCCTCCCCGCGCCCTCCTCGCCCCACGGCTTAGCGCACGCAGCCAATGGGAGGACGCGGAGTGGGCGTAGCGAGGCGGGGATTGGTCAGGGCGGGGCGAAGAGGGCGGTCGGTGGGGTTTGGGTGGGAGCGGGCGGGGCCGGGAGCGCCGTGGAGCTTCCCTTGGCCGACGGCCCCTGGGCAGTGGCCCCGGGGCAGGGACCCCCCGTGCGCGGCCCCAGTCAGTGGCCTCCTGCAAGTGGCCGCTAGTGAGTGACCCTCGGGAAGCGACTCACGGTGATCGACCCTCGGTCTGGGGCAGTGCTGGACTCGGACAGTTGGACTGGATGGAATCATGGAACGTGCTGAGATGGGAGCGTCCCCTCGGGACCATTGAGTCCAGGTCCTGATTTTCAGGCACCGATAAAGTAACTGAATGTGGATCAAATGATTTGGCTCCAAAAAGTCTTCTGCCCCTAGTCTACACTGCAGAGTCAAACAAAAAAGACCATGCAAAATAAGGCCGGTGTTCCCCCCAGAGGGAAGGCAGGCAGTTGCAAAGGAGGGCAATAAATCAAAGCTCAGAGCATATGTTCATGGTCACCACACTTGTATGACACACAAAACCAGTCCTCTGTTGATTCCCCATGTAGAACTCTCATCAAGAACTCCAAACTTTCCTGTCTGTATTTGTATGCGTATATATGTATATATATGTATGTGTGTGTGTGTATATTTGTGTCTGTCTGTCTAAGATTCTGTATGTTTGGATGCAATATTTGCATGCTATTGTTCTGTGGCAACAAGTGGACTTTAAAGGTTGCAACACTTGCTGAGATGACCTTTCTGCTTCTGGGTTCTATTTTTTAAAGAAGGCAACAATAAGAGAACTCTTTAGCCAAATATAA
>NW_020957560.1:8560-9857 GCF_003031625.1 Empidonax traillii | reverse complement strand
ACACGACCTAGGAGATCTAAAATATGTCCGATTTATTAGGATAGCTCAGGGTTTTTATAGCATCTGTATACAAGGTCTCGTGACAAGAAGCACATAATTGGTTACGGGTCACTGTCCAGATGTAAACATGCATGACAAATACCTTTATAATTGGTTATTAACAGGTAACAAGGCAATTGTTTACTTTATTGAACTCCACCTTCTTCTTGGCACTGAGTTCCTTTTGTTCTAGTAAAGACACCCATGGCCACCTTGGCATCTATAACTTACATTACCTATAAAACTATGTAGAAGTTTATAAAAGTCTATAAAAGTACCACACACAATATAAATTGCTCACACATTCATCATGTTTCTCCCACAAATCCCCTTTTTTGTTTTTGAGCAATTTATATGACATTACAATACATTCTTATCTTACCCCTAACACATTATAACACATTATAACACACAAGTACCTATACCCATTACCATTAAAAATACCACCTTCACACACTTATCGTTTATTATTATCCTATAATACTAAACCTTAACCCATAGTAAAATTTAATGGATAAGATGTCAAGTTCACACAAAACACTCTCTTAAATTCTTAACCTCTATGATTATATGATACTACACCATAAAACTACCTTATAATAATACTGAAAAAACTCTGTGATTCTGAAGAGCTTGTCTACCACCATATCAACCTTGTTCTGCAGAATCAGTCCCTTTCCAAGGTCTTCTCCAACGTGTAGGCAGCCACTGAACTCCTGTATCTGTGAGGACACAAGCATACCCTCTACCAGTTAGTTTTACCTCTGCAGGCCCCTTCCAGACCCCGGTTTGTGGGTCCTTGTACTGAACTTTCACTGTTACCTGTGGATTTACCAAACCTGACTGCATAGAAGTATTAGGAATTACAATGGGAGGGTCTGATCTTCCACCCGTCAACTGTAAAAAATTCAAAACATAGAACACTTTTGCAAGTGGGTTATGTGGGCTATCCAGCTCTCCTCCCCCTTTCTGTTTTCGCAAAAGTGATTCCAGGACTGCATGAGCTCGCTCGATGATAGTGTGTTCTGGAGGAGAATGAGTCATTCTGATAACATGAGAAATACTCCAATTTCCACAGAATCTGCAAAAACGCTGTGAGGTATAATTTGACCCATTATCGGTCTTAAGTTCTGTGGGGACTCTTGGGGCTGCCATGCATGCATAGGTATGATGAATGACATATCTGGCACCTTCTACAGCATGAGCAGATGCCCGTATAACATGACAAAAAGTATCAATGCACACATGCACATATTTC
>NW_020957560.1:2481-6303 GCF_003031625.1 Empidonax traillii | reverse complement strand
CTTCCCTACCAATGCCAAAGACTGGTATGTGACTGAGTAATGAGAGAATACTGGTTCTTAAACAGTTAAATGAAGACTTGACCTCTAACTTGAATGACTGGCACAAATATATAAGCTAAGATTGGACTGTGGTTCTTTGCTTCATTAGCACCATCCTCCGTGTTTCATACATGTGAGGGCAGTGGCAGCGTCACAGATACCTCCATCCTATAAATAGAGTTCTAGTTGGACTGTTCAAAAGTGTAAACAAAGAGTAAAGTAGGACACTTGTGAACTTCTGAAATTTATCCCTATGAATGTAATGCTTGGGTGGGGTCAGTTTGTGTTGTCTTGCACAACCTTCCGTGGGTTTACGATTTTTATTGTCACTACATCAAATGAATCTGAAATGTCTAGTCAGAATAGTACTTGCCTGTATGTGATGGTTTTAGTCTAGGCCTTCCTGGTGACCAGTTCGTAACCAAGGAAGTAGCCAAGTACCCAGTATTCCATACAATTTTTACGTATACCGGAGTATAAATAAGTCGGAGATTAGAGACCTCGCGCTCTTCTCTTCCAGCGAGGTTTGGGAACAGTGGGTCCCTGCGTTGGTCTCGCTTATCTAAGGCTGAGGCCTACAGAGTCCACCGCCCTACCACGTGGAGGTTTGGAGAGTGCTGGCTGTGACTGCCGATCCTGCTGTTCTAAGGGACGTGGTGAGATCTGTTTTGTTAGTTATTAATATAGTTTGATCTAGTATACCTGTTCGGTGTCCCTTTTGTTCCCTTTTGTCCCCTTTTTCCCTTTCCCTATCCCTGCGGGGGGGGTGGACCCCCTTTTTCTGTGTATATAGCATCTTAACTGTATATAACTGTAATTTATGTAAATATAGATATATTTTTATATAAGCAGCTTGACTTTGGGTTCTTTAATTTTTATAGTTTCTTTTCCTTTAACCAAAGGGAAAAAAGGAGGGGAAAAGGGGGCTACTGTCGTAACTTTCAGGCATTTGGCGGGGAGCCAGGTCCAAACCGTCACACTGTACTTGTATGTAACTGTGTACTTTTCTATTTTTTCCTGCTTTCCAGCAAATTCACCGGCAACTTCTTTTCCACTACATGCTGGGCATTGACTTGAACCCTGGAATAGGAAGGTGGTTTTGATTTCAAGTTCTTCTTCAATGGACGCCCTGGGATTGTAGCCTGGACTCTCCTTTCCTCTGCTGCCAAAGTACAGGAGCATGGCCAAGTGACAAACTCCATGATCCTTGTCAATGTCCTTCAGGAAATTAAGAAAGTAGTTTGGAAATTAACTCCTATTAAAGTAGGTCAAAACCTCCTTCCACGGATATTAAACTTAGACAGGAAATGAAAGTGGCCTGAAGCAACTCATTCAGTGCTGAAGTAGTGGGACTTCTTTGGACACTTATGTTGTCTTCCTTGGACACTTGTTTTCCTTCAGAGAGCCACTGGAAACACTACTGTTGACTCCGAGTGCCACCAGTGCCTTGGTCATGTCTGCACCAGATTTCAGTGGAAACTTAAGAAATGCTTTTCTGAGCCTCTGTTCTGGACACAGGCACAGCCTGATCTGGAATGCCAATGAAACAAAGACAAATTCCATGGCTTTAGTTGCAGCAAGATTGGGTGGGTTTTCTCTGAGGGCAGTACTTCACCTGACTTCGTGTGTGTGTGTGAGACAGGCAAAAGTCCAAATGCCTGCACACCTCAGAATAGTCCATGTGGTGCTGTGCTTTCTACTGAGGAGACTCCAAGGTAATAAATACAGGGAAGAGTTTGGCTCCGGGACCCTTTCAGCTGTGCAACTTGCTGCGGACAGTGCGGGGACACACCACCCCCCCAAACTCCGGGTGGAGATGGACTGGGGGATCCCGGCTGGGCCCGAGGCCACGGGGAGGGGCTGCGGCCACCGGCGGCTCAGGAGCTCTGTGGCAAAGGGGGGACACGACCCCCAGGCCCCCCTCTTTACCTTCTCCTGCAGGTAGAAGCCGAGCCCCAGCGCCAGGAAGATGAAATGCAACACAAAGTCCCTGACCCTCATCAGGATCTTGCTGCGGACGATGTCCTGTGGCATCTCTGGGGGGAGCCGGGGGGTTCAGGACCCCCAAACCTCCCAGAGGCCACCCAGGACCCCACAAACCCTGTCCTGGTCTCCCCCAACCCCCCCAGAACCCTGTGAAACCTCTTCCCAGTCCCTTCTGTGTTAGCTCGTTTGAATCCACGTCTGGAACAAAGACAAGTAAAACAGTCATTCAAACCCTTCAAAAACTCTTTTATTGCAGTGAGAATAAAAACCCTCCTAGCAAAGAGTATCAAAAACTAAAATAGAATACAAAAAGACTACTTTATCAGTTGGCAATCATACAATACTACAAACAGCCTCTCTTACAGCATTAGCTAGTAAAAAGGGAACTAAAGGGATACAAGAAAAAGGATATCAAATGTTTGCTTTCCCTGTCACTTCCTATCAATAAACTGTGCTCACCTGCACAGACAGGTCAGGCCTACCACGGTCTGCAGGGGCTGGTCGGTGCCCGTGCTTGGCGGGTGTCCCCGCGGAGCAGCACAGTGTGGATGGAAGGATGAGCATCGCTCCACCCAGCAGTGCCGACACCCCATTCCATCAGCTCTACATTACGCTACGGAGGGCCAGGATGCAGAATAAGGTGGTGCTTGAGAGGCCGCCAAACAAGCGCCCGTTCATCACCTCATGGCAACAGTCTGTGCGTGCATACAGACGTGCATTGCGTCTGTAGGGCAAGGGGCCAACAACCCCTGCCCAGATCATCTTCCTCTCCCCATCACCTTCCTCAGCCCTATGGATGACCTCTACCGTTGTGTTTCAAGGGGATTTGCATCTAACTTGCAGAATGTAGCCAAGCCAAGGAAGAATTCAGCTGTGATAATAAGGGACATCCAGTAAACTTTGCTAAAAGTACAATGAGCCTTACCGTCAACTTGTGCAAAAAAGTTCCATTGTACAATACTTTGGCTGGTGTCACATGCCAGTACAATGACTTTCTTAGCCCTCTCTGTTCCACTGATCATCTAAATCAAAAGTATCCCCCTTACGCCTGGCAATGGATTTGTTCAGTGCCAGTATCACAGCCTTGTTCCCCTGGCTGCCAGTCAAGGGCCTTGTGACATCCCAGCCTTTGTGGAACAGTGCGGGGGCTGTTTGTCAACTGTTTGTCAACTCGTCCCACAGCAGCACGATGCCCAGCCAGGGCATCTCCTGGCTCCTCAAGCTCTCTGTGCTCCTGCTCTTGCCTGGCACACTCGAGCCTTGCAGTCATCACACAGGTGCCATTGCTGATAACCAGGGTTTTCCTTGGATAGAGCCTTGCCATCAAAGGGAGCAGCAGCTGGAGACAGGGCAAAGAGGGGGGTCAGGCTGGTGGGATGGTGCCAGCGGTCCGTGAGCCAGAAGCCTGCAAGGCCTGGGGCCAACAGGGTGTCAGGAGACAAGCGGGAGGCCCTAGGGAGGAGGAAAGCTGGGCAGGCCCCAAGGCTCCTGGGCCTCCCCCTTGCCAACCGTTTGCCCAAGGCCCCGAGGCAGAGGTGGGTGTGCGTCTGTTCTTGCAGTTCTGGCAGGTGCTTCTTCTCAGAGATCAAGAAGCTTCTGCAGCTTGTAGACAGATAAGATGCTGAATAGCATCTGGAATTCAGGAGGAAACAGTTTGTGACCTGCTGAGCCACTTGGATCCTCACAAGTCTATGGGACCCGAAGGGATTCAGCCAAGGGCGATGAGGGAGCTGGCGGAAGAGCTCGCCAAGCTGCTCTCCCTCATCTACCAACAATCCTGGCTCACTGGGGAGGTCC
>NW_020957560.1:0-1645 GCF_003031625.1 Empidonax traillii | reverse complement strand
CTGGCCGGGCCCAGAGAGTGAGAGTGAACAGGGCTGCATCCAGTTGGTGGCCGGTCACTAGTGGTGTCCCCTAGGGATCAGTGTTGGGCCCAGTTCTGTTTCATATCTTTCTTGATGATTTAGATGAGGGAATTGAGTCCACCATTTCCAAATTTGCAGAGGATACCAAGCTTGGGGGGAAGTGTGGATAAGCTGGAAGGCAGGAGGGCTCTGCAGAGGGACCTTGACAGACTGGAGAGTTTGGCTGATTCCAGCAGGATGAGGTTCAACAAGGCCAAGTGCCCAGTCATGCACTTTGGCCACAACAACCCCCTGCAGCAGGGGACAGAGTGGCTGGAGAGCAGCCAGGCAGAAAGGGACCTGGAAGCTTGGATGGACAGGAAGCTGAACATGAGCCAGCAGCATGCCCAGGTGGCCAAGAAGGCCAGTGACATCCTTGCCTGGATCAGGGACAGTGTGGCCAACAGGTGCAAGGAAGTGCTTACTTCCCCTGGACTCAGCACTAATGAGGCCACACCTCGAGTTCTGTGTCCAGTTCAGGCCCCTCAGGAAGGGTGTCAGGGTGCTGGAGCAGGTCCAGAGAAGAGTAACCAGGCTGGTGAAGGGACTCGAGCACAGGTCCTATGAGGAGGGAGGGGGGGTTGTTTAGTCTGGGGTTGGGGTTGTTTAGTCTGGAGCTGGGGTTGTTTAGTCTGGAGAAGAGGAGGCTCAGAGGAGACCTCATCACACTCTACAACTACCTGCTAGGAGGTTGTAGCCAGCTGGGGGTTGGTCTTAAGCTCTGCCAGATCAGGTTGAGGCTAGATATTAGGAAGAAATTCTCTGAGGAGAAGGTATTCAATCATTTCAATGGGCAGCTCAGGAAAGTGGTGAATCCTCTGTACCAGTAGGATTTTAGGATAAGACTGCATGTGGCACTTAGTGCCAGGCTCTAGTAAGCAGAGTGGTAGGGGATCAAGATATCGACTTGCTGATCTCAGAGGTTTTTTCCAATCCAGCTGATGCTCTGATTCTGTGATTCATTGTGTGACCGACCTTTTGTTCTTTCTTTGGAGGTCGGATTCAAGTGGTCGATTGGGCTGTTGGAATTAAAGGGCAGACAAGCAAGATGAGAATATTCTGGCCAGTCTGAATGCAAAGATATTTATGGCGAGCTGTATCATTGGTGAATCTAAGCACATGCCTTGTCATTTGTTTTTTTCCAGTGATACACAAGGTGACAAGAGTCAGCTGAATGGGAAGGAGGTCCTTGCAGTAAGAGGTGAGTGAAAAAGAACCCGAGAGGGGAACTTTGGTCAGAATGTTGCACTCTGAGGGAATGCGTCCGTATGTGCCTTTGCCTCTGTGATTTCTTTGCAGTGCCCATCCGTATTGCCAGAGGAGCAGACCACAGGCTGAGGAGCCGAGCGACAAGGTCAGGGTGCTTTGGGGTTGGCCTTGTGGGCGATGGCAGGGACTTCAGGGCTGGGCATTTAAGCATTGCCCTCTTCTCTTTGGAGGTGCCAGCCCAGTAACCTTTGGAAAGAAATGAGCATCCCAGGTGAGTCGGGGAGGTATCGGGGAGGAGCAGGGGCCCAGGGAAGTGTCAGAAATGCCACTGGAAGTTTGTTTTCCCTGTTCCAGGTGTACCACGCAGTGGGAGCTG
>NW_020957559.1:68787-71425 GCF_003031625.1 Empidonax traillii | reverse complement strand
AGCCTCTTTTATGAATAAAAATGAGTTTTTCTTCTTCTTTTTTTTTTTTTTTTTCTCTCAGAAAAGTGGAAAAAGGGTCTTTCAGTTTGATTTTCCACCATCAAAATAATATAGTGCAACTCTGAATATGATCTTCTCCTCTCCTTGATTTTTACCCTGTCAAACTTTCATAACAGACTTCAGCAACACCTGGAGACTCCAGCGAGGCATTTGGTAAAGCACACACAATAAGTAGGTAGCCAAGGCCCCAAAACTACCTAAGAGGAGAAGACAGGGTTGGAAATAAAACAGAGCAACCCAATAAAGTAGCACGACTCAAATAATCAGCAGCATTTTCCCCCCACACCCGTTCCCTTGCCGTCGGAGCAGGATGATTTCCTGGCGTGCACAGTTGTCCTAAAGAACTTCTTATAACAGCTGAGTTCAGAGAGACCCCCAAGATTCCAGTCAGGAACATCTGAGGAGGCCAAGATACCTCCTGAGCAAAGGAAGAAAACTGGAGGGAAGTGCAACCCACGTGTCAGGCAGCAAAGTGGACATTAGCCAGGGAAGAAGCGCTGGAAAGAGAGGGGTTTGTACCATCAGCTTGCTGAAAAGTGGAGAGTTTTTCAGACACCCCAACAGTCTGGGGAACTTTAGGAAGTGAGGAGTTCCTCCTTTTCCAGCTTAATACGTGGTCCAGTTCTTCAAATGACAGAAGTTCTTACACTTAGGGCAGTGTCTCAAGTCAATTCTCTTCCTGGGACACGCTGTAAGAGCTGAAGCTGCTGCAGGTCTCCTAAATTTACATATGAAGTTTTTTAAGGTACCCTGAGAAATATTTGGGGGCTTGAGAGATTTTTTTTTATTTGGCTCTCCAGACAAAGTACCTGTTTCACGCTTGTTCCTACAAGCAGGAGATTGGGCTCTGTGGTCCCAGGGGTCTCCTCAGAGCTGCTACCAACACACCAAAGGCTGCAGGTTCCTGCAAGAACCATTTTTCTTCACTCTGACAGGATGTGGAGATCAAATAGGGAAGACAAGAGTCTGCAAACCTGGAGTGGTATAGAACAAACAGGGGTGTAGGAGCCTCCAACCGACATGAACAGCCTAGAGGAGGGAAAACAAGGTTAAATTTGAAAAGGTGCTGAGGCAGAATCATACAATTATGGAGTGGCCAGGGCCTCACCACCCTCACAGGGAAGGATTTCTTCCTAATATCCCATCTAACCCTTCCTTCTTTCAATTTAAACCCATTCCCCCTTGTCCTGCCACTCCAGGCCCTTGGAAACAGTCTCTGTCCATCTTTCTTGACACTCCCTTCAGGTCCTGGAGGGCCACGATTCGGTCACCCCAAAGCTTCTCTTCTCCAGGCAAAACAACCCTTCAGTAAAATCAACTATTAAAAAACCTCCACCTAAACTTTGTCCACTGGAGACAAAAATTTGGATTATGTATTGCCCTCAACTGCCCTAAAAAAGCACTGAGAGACAATCTCTCTTCCTGGCTGTCTCCCAGGAGTGGTTTCAAATCACAGTGGATTCTCCATGGATTTTTGAAAAATTACTCTCAGGGTAGGTACCCAACTGCCTTATTATTTACCAAACCATGCCAGGAAAAGCCTTGTAAACCCCAGTTTGTTCTTAAATCATTAAAAAGAGAGCAACTTCTTTTCTTCAGTGTTGTAGACACCAGTACTGACCCCACTCCAGGTAACGGCGAACTCCCCTTCAATTCAACCTCCCTGGGACACTTGGACACGATTTTTTGGGGGCAGGTACCCAAAGTGAGTCAGTCAAGAGTTACACTGAACAGCAAATCAAACTGTACCATTTTCCACCGGTGAGTAATAGATGGGAAATGTGAAATGTCATTTATGGGGCTGGAGAAGCATCTGGGAAAAGCTCCTGCATGAACAGTGTAGATGAACTATATGGAAATATTAAGGAAACACCAACTGAAGCTATTTAACCCCTCCAGAGACCTATAGTTCACGCATGGTGGGCAGATAATAATGTCCAATTATTCTGGAAACAACTGAACAAGTCACTGTAAAATTATCTCATTTGCACCAGCTCCAGCATTAAGTGTTTTTTAAAATATTCATCATTCATTCCAGGTAACAAACCCAAACAGCTAATCAACCTCTGAGCAGCTGCCCATAAATCATAAAGCCATACTGAGAAACTGGCAATTTTTCATTATTCCAGGGGTAATGTTTTAAAGCTGACAAGCCGACGGGGTGGTCCGGGCCTGTGACATTATCACATCTGCGATGAACAGCCACGCTTTGCACAATTACAGTAGTAATTGTTGGAGTTACTCTAACAAGAACTTGTAGAAAAACAAAGACAGACCCTTTTTATTTTTTTTTAAATTTTTTTATTTTTAAATTTTTTCTTTTTTTTTTCTTTTTTTTCTTTTTTCTTTTTTCTTTCTTTTTTCTTTTTTCTTTTTTCCTTTTTTCTTTTTTCTTTTTTCCTTTTTCCTTTTTTCTTTTTTCTTTTTTTTCTTTTTTTTCTTTTTTTTCTTTTTCTTCTTTTTTCCTTTTTTTCTTTTTTCTTTTTTCTTTTTTTTTCCTTTTTCTTCTCTTTTTTCTTTTTTCCCTTTTTTCTTTTTTCCTTTTTTCTTTTTTCTTTCTTTTTTCTTTTTTTTTCTT
>NW_020957559.1:59621-66114 GCF_003031625.1 Empidonax traillii | reverse complement strand
AAGTGTTCCAGGCCAGGCTGGATGGAGCTCTGAGCAACCTGGCAGAGTGGAAGGTGTCCCTGCCCAGGGTTGGGAGTTGGAACTGGGTGACCTTTAAGGTCCCTTCCAACCCAAACCATTCAAGGATTCCATTTTGTCCCTGTTCTTTTCACTTCAACAAGTTCACCAGTAAGTGCTTCCTTCCCTCATTTTTTGCCCACTTTCTTCCCCTGCTTCTCTCCCCTCCTGTCCTTCCCCATCCATTAAAACACAAAAGATTTGGACACTTTGACAAATCATCTCTTCCTTTTCCAGTTTTGATGCGTGCAAGAACACCAGAACTTTTAGAAATCCAACTGCTGCACACTCAGATGTGACCACTTGCACCACACAGCCTGCATTTTTTGGACATTAAGCCTTTAAGCTTTGTTTACATCCTCAGATCCCGCCGTGCTTCCCAGGCGCCACTGGCAGGGCAGGAATCGTTAGATCCTCATTCTTTATCAGTTGTCAGAGGAGACAACTTGCAAATTCACACACCCAAGGCTCCAGATCTGCTCCCTTCAATCCTTGGCAAGCCCTGACAACAAATGCCACAGCACGAGTGGGTTTTAAAGGCAGCTTTTAAATCCCAGTCTTGGAGGTTCCGCCTCCAAGAGCTTCGTCCCCTGGAGTCTGAGGAGCTCTCAGAAACATCCCCCAAGCGATTTCTGTTAAACAAACTGCAAATCCGAGGCTGCATCTACGTCAGGCTGATAAGGGTGGATTCCTGGAGTGAAAAAAAACGTGTTAAGTGTCTGATGTGCAGATGATTCATGTTCAAGGGAGTTGACTTCAGGCTGGTTTTAGTCTGGACCCGTGGACTGAATATATAGAAATAATTGGAGAGCATTAAGAGCAACACTGGAGCACATTGTCTGGTTTCATTTAATCCAGAAGGAAACCACTCTGTGGACTCAGGGGCTGCTCTGTGCTCTGAGCCAAAGCGTGGTAAGTGGCAGCGATCAGGACATCACAAAAGTAGCTGCACCCTAATTAAGTGTCAGTCTGATCCATCAGGAAGGTTCAAATTCGTGTTTTCCTAATTTATTGGCAAATTTAATTGAAACAGTCGTATTCATGGAGCTGAAAAGATCTCAGGGATAACAGAGCTTGTCTCTGAATTGCCAAAACTTTCCTGTCCCTTTCCATGGACGCTTTGATCAAAAATAAATCGGAAATTCCAGTGTGTCCTTGCAAAATTCCTGTGTATATCAAACCTAATGACTGAGGACGAGGCAGAGAATTTGAGCCAAGTCATGGTTCGTAACCTGATTTTGAGCCTGTTCCAGTAACACCACCCTGCCTCACGCCAGTCTGATTTAGAGATAGGCTTTGTGCCCAGCATCTCATTTTGTATATAATTACAGACTTTTTCTGTTTGTAATATGGTCCTTTGTAAAGGAGGAACCCTCTGAGGAACCTTCAGACTCCACCAAGAGTCTGAACGGCTGCTGGGGTCGAGACTCGAGCTCTAAAGCACCAAAAGAAAGACGGGAGGAAAAAAAATGAAGATAATAGGTCAAAAACATCTGAAACAAGCTCCCAGTGTGTCTGCTGCAGTCCTGGCCCTCGGCTGGATGTGGCAGGCAGGGTTTGGATGTGGGAGCAGAGGGCTGAGATCAGGATCACAACAAGCCAGACTCGGTTCCAGCGTGTAACGTGAGGATTATTGGCCGTCCCTCACAGAGATGTTTCCTTTCTGTGACTTCTCCTCCACTGGCACGTGGGTTGCTGAAAAGCAGGAATCAGGCCCTGCCACTCAGTGGAACTGGTTCTGCAGCTTCTCTTGCTCCCTTTCTTCCTCCACCCTCAGCAATTTTTAGCCGAACTGCACAGGCTTGTCCTGTTGGACAGGGCTTGGAGCAACCTGGTCTAGGGGAATGTTCCCTGCCCATGGCAGGAGGTTGGAACCAGACGACTCTCAAGGTCCCTTCCAACCCCAACCATTCTATGATTCCATGAGTTTTAGACTCTGGGATGCAATGATGACGTTCATTACTGATTTTTTTTGCCTCAGAAATTGCTTTACTGAGGAGATTTCTGCATGACCCTGATGACAAAGTGTAACCAGGTTGGTGCCTGTTAAGATGATACAGGAGAGCATAAATGCTGCAGTTCTTAGAGATGAAACTGAGACCAGGACCAGCTTTATTCTCTCATGTTTCTGGGTGATAGAGCTTGACCAAATGTGTATTTAACAGACACTGCCAACCTTAACAATCATATTGACTTCTGGGACTGGTGACAGAACAAACCTTATTGACTGGGCACTATTCAGGAAGTAAATCAGAAACTCCTGGTTTTACCATTCCAATAACCTGCAGGGAGACTAAATTATTTAAAAATACGTATTTAAAAGATCTTCACCTACAGATTTCTTCATAGGTTTGATACCCTGAGACATCTCAATAGTGATATAAAAGCTATTTTACTAATAGCTGGCTAATAGTCGAGTCTGATAATTCTTAGGGGAAATCTGTGTCTTAGTGACTAAATATGAACTACAATCTGCAAACCCACGTTGTATCCCTGAGCTTGGAATCGTCACTATTAACATCTCTGCTGGGTTTGGCCAGGGTAGAGTTGGTTTTCCTGCCAGTGGCCTGTATGGATCTGACCTTTGGATTTGTGCAGAACACAGGGTAGATGATACAGAGATGTTTCTGTCGTTATAAAAATCCATTTTTTTTTTGCAACAAAATACATCTGGGAACAAAGTGTGCAGAGCTCATTACATAAATGTGGACTACAAGGGCATAAGCAATGCCCCAGATGGAGTTCTCTGAGGGGTGAAGTGGGGAAGGCCAGCAGGATATTTGGTGGGGAAGGTGAGCATCCCTGCAAGAAAGCAGGGATGTGAAAGGACAAACAGAGGTCACACACCAGTTGGTATCACAGATTAAAAAGGGCTTCATTCAGCCAGTTAGAGAATGTAATTTTTTCCTTCTGTTTTCCCAGTCACCAGACCCTTTTCTTTTACCTAACTAAACGTAGCTGTGTATTAATAACTTGATCAAATGAGGGCAAAAGGTGACATCAAGAACTTGTTTGCGAGTAATGCTTGTAGAAAAACCAAGAAGATTTGGAAGGAGTCAACCATGAGCCATCTGTGAAGTTTGTTTGGCTGTTCTAAGGCCAGAGAGACACCTCAGAGTGAATGCAGCCATTTCCACTCCTCGTTAACTTGAAGATTCAAACCTGTGTCCTCCAAACCTCTCCCAGCTTGCCTGCTCTATCGCTGGATACAGCATCAAAAAAACCACCCCAAAACCAAACCAAACACACACAGCTCTCCCAGTTTTGTCACCAAATGTGTGAGAATTTGGGGTTCTTCCCCTGGGATTCACGCCAACAAGGATTTTTCCAACCTTCCTGAATGACCTGCAGTGGTGGTTGGCAGGAGCAGATTAAAACAGGGCCCTACACAAGGCTTGGCAAACTCGCCCGTCCCAAGTTTCCTGATGGACAGATCCGAAATTTTTTGCTGGTTCCAAGAAGCATTTCAGGGGAAGACATAGGGGGAGGACAGTCCTGACGCCCCAGCTGTCCATTTTAAAGCCAAGTGACTCCAAACTGGAACCAGCCTGGGGGAAATTAAAACCTCTAAGCTGCTTGCAGGGAGTCAGATCCTGGATGGATCCCGAGGACATGAGCAGAACGTACCTTTTGTGTGGGTGAGCTCTGCTCCATTTCTCCCTTCTTCCCTGCTGGTGTCATTCAGCATATTGTCTTCCAAATAAATGGGTACTTCAGAGATTTTTTAAGGGCAGCTGTTCCCACGTGCCCCTCTCTCCCTTCCCGAATTCCACAGGTGCAGACAACACTCAACTGGAGCCCCTTGGCCAAGGCACAGGCCTTCAAGGTGAGCGTGAACAGCTGTCTCCCAGCCCTTGTCCTCAGGCAAACCACTTGGTTTCAGCTGACTTCCACTTTCCTGAGTTACAGTTGAGGTTTAAAACAAGATAAACTGCATCTACCAGGTGAGAGTCCTGCTCTGGTGCAAGGTCTGAGCTCCTCCAGGAGAACACTTCCTCCAGGCAGAGGTGCAGGGCAAAGAGTCTCCCAGAAAGGTTCCTCAGCCCCAGAATCCACATCTCTGTGCTTGAGCCTCCAGAGGAGCCTCTGCCCTCCAGCAGCCCCATCATTTTCCTGAGCAGCCCCATCATTTTCCTGAGCAGCCCCATCATTTTCCTGAGCAGCCCCACCACTGACCGACAGACACCCCACGGGGCTCTGAAATTCCTCCCTTCTCCACTTTGAACCTCCACTCTTGGAATTCGTTTTCAGAAGCAGAACATCTCGTTTTGGCAGCCACCCAAGGGCGATTAACGGGAAGTCAGCTGAGCTCTGACCACTCACCAAGGTTCAGGGAGTCAGAGCAGGCAGTTTGCCTGAGGTCACAAAAGCTTCAGTCCTTTCACATCATGAAAATACTCCCGTGCTTTCTCCTCCTTGACTTGGTCCACCCTTGACCTTACTAACAAGGACGGGTTTTTCGTTAAAATTACAATAATTCATGAGTATTTCAATATCTGCTGTTGAGTCAGCACCTGTATCCTCCACAGTTCACGGGGATTCCCCTGCAGGAAAATTTCCCCCCATCCCGAAGGAAAATCCTGGTCTCGGAGGTCTTTTCCACCCTCAGTGATTCTGTGAAAGGGTTTCAGAGTTCAAAAAAAATGAGCATATAAATCCTCTGAGGACAGAAGAAGGTTTGTATGCCTTGTGGAAGGACCAGGTTTCAATGAGATATGTTAAATAATTATTATTTTCTAATGTCCCACACGTTTCAGAGTACAACCACTCTAGAAATAATGGGTCACACACTTCTGCTGTTTGCTGAGACAGAGACATCCGAATTTAGAGACATTAAAAAAAAAAAAAAAAAACAACCCAACAACAACAAAAAAGGACTATTAGATCATCTGGTTCATTCTCTGCCAAGCCAGATCTGTTCCCCAAATTTGCTGATGGTTTGTCAGGCAGTAGGACCTGCTGCATCATCATCACCCCGGGGAGACCCTTGCAGTAAGACTGGCCAGCTAAGGAATTTTTTTCCCTAATAATGCTTGATGTAATGATGAGATCAGTAGGGTGGATATCTGGCTTGCCATAATAAAGGCTGCTGCTGGGTCCCCTGCTGCATTTCAGTTTGAATTTACATCCCCTAATCTCCTTTACATTGAACAGCACCGCTCTTCCCTCAGAGGGAAGCGAGGGGAAAAGCCCTGCACATCCATCACAGAACAAATAAACCAGAAAAAATGCTCAAAAGCCTGACCTGCTTGTTCAGGCTTTGGGAAGGCTCTGCCAGACTTCCACTCAGATGTGCATCAAACATCTGAAGGAGGGGTTCTCTCTTGCCTCATCACCTGCGAGGGCTCGTTCCACATTTTTTTGGTTGAATACTAAACCTCAGGAATATTAATATCATTTGAGAGACAGTCCCTTGAAAGGGTGGAACAAGCAGATTTTTTTATAGGTCTGCCAGGACTTGATGATATAGTGGCAGTGGGATTTTTTTTTTTTTATTATTTAAAAGAAATATAAAATAAATAAATCAAGAGTGAAATGTGTGCGATCGAGACGGGCCCAGGACCTGGGATGAGGAAACCTCCAACATGTGTGAGCAGGGACAGAGGGGCTGGGTGACTCTGAAACCACATTTGGATTCAATGCTGGGCCGGTTCTTCTCTTTGGAATGATTGGCACCAAAGGCATCAGGCCAGAACATCCATGACCCCCCCAGAGGGGCAAGGGAAGAGGGAGCTTAATGGCTCATGCAAAGATCTGCCTTTTGCAGGTTTGGCCCTTCCTGAAGGATCTTTACCAGTGACAGCATTCACAAAACCGAGTGAAAATTTGGAGCTTCTCCTTCAAGAAAAATATGGGGTGAGTCATTTAATAAATGCTTGTTGTTGATGCAGCCTGGTGGTAAATAAAGGAGCTTCCAATCAGATATTGATGTCTGCAAGGTCCCCAAGGCAATTTCACATTTCTTCCCCATGTTTTTAGGAAGGGGTGGGCATCTACAAGGCTCAGCCTGCCAAAGGCATCCCCAAATCTGGACTCATCCATCCAAGAGTGTCCATTCCTACTACACTCAACACTGCACCTCCAGTCCTGTGTCCAGTTTTGGGCCTCTCACCTCCGAAAGGACATCGAGGGGCTGAAAGGATCTGGAGAACATGTCCTGTGAGGAGCAGCTGAGGGAGCTGGGGGGGTTTATCTGGAGCAGACGAGGCTCAGGGGGGACCTCATTGCTCTCTGCAACTCCCTGACAGGAGGGGGCAGGGAGGGGGGGTCGGGCTCTGCTGCCACATCCCAAGGGAAAGGAGGAGAGGAAATGGCCTCAAAGTGCCCCAGGGCAGGTTCAGAGCAGAGAGCAGAAACAATTTGTCCCTGCAGGAGTGGTCAGGCCTTGCAAGAAGTGTCCCAGGGAGGTGGTGGAGTCCCTGTGTGTGGGAGTGTC
>NW_020957559.1:53752-58953 GCF_003031625.1 Empidonax traillii | reverse complement strand
GCGGGATGCGGGATGCGGGAATGCTGCGGGATCGGAACAGGCAGAGCACACTGACATCTAGTGGGATCTTGGGAAAGTACTTGGTTGTCCCCTGCGCTTTGCAACAATCCACCCGCAAAAAGTGACACAGAAGCGCTTTGCCTCTCGCTTGTTTTCGGCCGTCAGGGAGAGGAATGAAGGCGTGTCTGCCCCTGGATCCCTGGAAGTGTCCAAGGCCAGGTTGGATGGGGCTTGGAGCAACCTGGGCTGGTGGAAGGTGTCCCTGTCCATGGCAGGGGGTTGGAACTGGATGATCTTTACGGTCCCTTCCAACCCAAACCATTCCATGATTCAATGAAAAGGACTCTTGAGGGCTCTACTGAGACCCTTGGCTTTCCTGCTCCCACCCCTAACCTCACATGTGTTTGAGTCCAGACAGAATTCCCATAGCAAATTCCCCTCCACCACTTTGCCTTTCAAGTCCCAACGGGTAAAAGTTGCCAAGTATTCCCTGTGGGAAAGCGAAGCCTGATTCCCTGATTCCCTGATTCCCTGATGAAATGGTGTCTGCAAGGAGCCACAGCTCCCAGGAGCCCTCCAAGGCTTTCTGGGCTGGGAGCTGATGTGTTCTCCAAAATTCAACCCTACAGCACAGGTGATTTTTGTCTTCTCTCATTTAAAGCACATTTTTCAGGATTGGGGGTTCCTACAATTTTTCCTAAGTGCCAGTGGTGTTGGCTTTCCCCACAGTTTCCCACAGAGGCAGCTCCCAGAGAGAGGAATTTTACCCTCTGCCCCCTTTTGCAGCCTTTCACCTCCTCCCACTCCATCTCACATCCAGCTCTCAGGGAGAAGAATATTTAAACTTCCCGAAGCTGGACTGCTTCTCAAACAGTTCTGGCTCTACCAGAGGGAAAGATGAGCCTCTTCCTTGTCCCATCTCTCTTTTGGCCACAGTTCCCACCTACTTTTCAGGTGCAGTCAACAAGTACCCTTTTATAGGGTCTGAGAGGGAAAAGACAACTCCAAAGGTTACAGCCATCCCAACATCTCCTCCTGGGAAAAGAATTGACTCTCCGGAGAGGAAAGTAGCAAGAGAAAGGGACAAGGAAAAAATGGAGGCAAAATGCTTTCAGATACATACTTACAATATGACTTTCTCCCATAGTTCAGCTGCACCCCTCCAAGTTCATGTTACAAAAAAAAAAAAAAAAAAAAAAAAAAACCCGGGGCTCTGGTGTTGGGTTTGAGGGGGGCAGTGGGATAGGAAAACTAATTACTCATCCCGGTCTGACCCTGCGGGCTGAGGTCTCTGAGCAAGGCATGATGCTGGAGATAAAAAGGGACTTGATGATGCGTGTTGGACTGAAAGGACCCCATTTTAGCCCTTCATGCCCAGCTGCGCCGTTGTCTCCATTTCGCCGAGCGTCGCTCCAAAACTCCCAGGCTCCTCGTCTCCAGGAGACCGTAAATAGTCAGCTGAACCTGATGCTCCATTTTCCATCCCCGCATCCTCCACCAAACCCTCAGGCACGCTCCGCTTTCCGACGCCTCCCTGTGCCATGACAAATTAAGGCGGCTCGGGTCATGTCCCACCAGCTGGCCGCTGACACGAGACTCCTCCCCGGCAAAGGATCTGCCCCCGGAGCGTTTGGAGGTGGGAAGATGCATTTCTAATTGCTGCTTTCAAAGGTCTCCTTGAACCTTGCCCTCTGGGAGCTGCTGGGCTTCACTTCCACGGCATCAGCTACTGATCCGTGTCGTCTCCCAGGGATCCATGTCATCTCCCGGGGATCCATGTCATCTCCCGGGGATCCATGTCATCTCCCAGGGATCCGTGTCAGATGCTGTAAGAACCCCTTAGGAAACCAGCTGATGCAGAGAGCAGATCAGCTCTTCCCTTATCATGCAGCAGGACACTCCTAGGCTGGGGGTGAGCAACTCATTCACTCATTCCCTGCTTGTGGCTCTGCAGCCGCAGGTTTTCCGTCTCCCCTGGTGACACGGGAAGTCTCAGCCCTAACCAGGCTTGTGACGGTGTCACTCCTCGGCCCTCCTAACCCAGCAGGGATTATCACCACGAGCTGATGTTTGGGAAGCAGCAGAGGCGAGGTCTGGGATGTCAGAGGGCTGCACGGAGAGAGTAAGTGGAGAACAGGCACTTCTTGTCTTTCCTACGAAACGCGCGGGGTGGGAGAGGACGGATAACAAGTGGAGAACAGACAAAAAAAAAGGCCTGCTGGTCATGTTTTCCTCAACATATAAAGCTGATTATTTGCAGGATGAAAATATGAAAGCTTAACTTTTTTAATCTGTCAGGTTTTTTTTTTTTTGTTTTTTTTTTTTAAAAAAAGACCCATCTCCCACACCGTTAGAGTTTGTAAGAGGAGGATGTTTATTTAGGAGGTTCCTCTTCTCCCAGTAACTTGGGGGGAAAAAAAATTTGGGGCAACACCGTGTTTTTGGAAGGTCTGAAACTTCAGGGAAGGAGGGAGGGGAGCGGTTTTAGGGTGTTTTATTTTCACCTGAGGCAAACCAGAGTCTATCCAAGCCTGCTGTGAACACAGAGGGCCGTTTTAGCTGCTTGGCCTTGTTCCTGCTGTTTGTAACTAAATAGCACTGGCCAAAGAAGTTTTTTTTGGTACCTCACTGATTGCTTCTAAACAGCTTCCCTTCCACGGCTGCACGAGTCAACATCAGGAGTTTACACTGAATTTTGGTCCCAGCTGTGAAAGGCTCAGGCTTTTCAAAGAATAACAATAATAAAAATAGCACACCGTCCTCCACATCCAAACGAAAGATCAGGCCAAAGGTGCCCAGATGTGCAAAGTTTCATTTTACAGTAATTGCCACACAGCTTTTACCTTCTTTCTGCTCAAACTTCAGGGGTTTTGGAGAGCGTTTTCGTGTTCTGTTCACATCATTTGCTGCCAAAGTTTCTTGGAGCCTTCGTAGCTTTTGGACAAGTGCAGACAGCTCTGAGCGGCAGAAACCGTTTGAAAGGATCCAGAAAGCTGGTTCACACACTCCTGGATACATATTGAACACATCTCTTTGCCAAGCACTAACCTGACCAGAGCCAGCCTGTAATAAAGCCCAAGAAGTTATTAATTCACAGAGAGCGGGAGCAGGTGCCGTGGGGCTGCAGGTTTGGTTTGTGCCGCCCTCCTGAGAGTTTTTCCCCCCCTTCTCGTTGAAGTGTTGGGGTAAACCCCACCTTTACAGCACAGTGGTGAAGTGAGCTGTAATTAGCAAGGCAGAACTGAGGGTATTTATTAAGTTCACCCTCTGCAGCCACCAAAAACCTGCCCACCTTTCTACAGCCAGTGAAAGGGAATAGGAACATCCACCTTATTAAGATCCACTGGCTTACATTTCTGCTGGAGGGAAGTGCTGGTGCAGTAACCTGAACCCCTCTGCATTATTTTCCGAGCTCTCTGCCAGTGCAGAATATTCAGTTTATTCAATTTAACATCTCGGTGGTGCTCAAGCTCCCTGTGCTCCTGCAGCAGTGCCCACCCTGGCACAGCCAGGCGAGCACAAACCCTTCCTCCAGGAGGAGAAAGTTTCCACTTTTCCTGCCCAGATGAAATTCCACTCGCAGGTGTGGGGCGTTTATTTGCGAGGGAGAGCTGGAGAGGAGTAATGTACACTGCAGGAAAGGTCAGGCAGAAAAAAAGTCTGCTGTGAGAAGCGAGCAGGATGAGGGAGGATTTAGGTACAGGATGAAAACTGTAAAACTGGCTTTAATATTGCCATTACACTTCCAGGGGAGGGAGAGAATATGTCAGCAATTTTATAATAGAGGCAAACACAACACAAAAGTAAAGCCTCTGTGAGATCACCGTGCCTTTCTTCTCTGCTCAGGCTGTATTTCTCTTTTTTTTTTTTTAAAGTAATAACCCAACTTCCTTCACAAGTCCTCAGTACTCACAGACAATCAGGACACAAGGGCATCTCAGTTCCTGAGTCATACACGTAATTATGTGATTGAAATAGCAAATGTCGTCAATAAAGCTGCGTTTGCCTCTTGCAGGCATTGCCTGCTAGGTCATTGCTCAGGATGAACCCACGGCCTGGGTGTTGCTCCTCCCCCAGAGCAGTTGGGACTGTGTTTGAAAATACACACTGAAGGTTAATTCTGAACTCATCAGCCCACTTCAGTCAGACTTGAGGGAGCAGAAGCTTCTGAGATATCGTGTTTCTAAGCATTTTATGAAAATAAGCAGCCAGGCAGAGAGAAAACTGCCCCTGGAATGCTTCCAGTGTCAGAAAGGCAGCAGCAGAACCGCATTTACTGCACAGCATGGAGCCACCACAGGGATGATCTGCAGGAAACAAGGTTTTTAAGTGCAGTTCTGAGTAGAATGCATTTACTTAAAACCCCAGAATTGCTGAGGTTGAAAAAGGTCTCCAAGGTCAAAGAGTCCCCCCCTGTGCCCCCATCCCCACCTTGTCCCCCAGCCCAGAGCACTGAGTGCCACGGCCAGGCCTGCCTTGGACACCTCCAGGGCTGGGCACTCCAAACCTCCCTGGGCAGCCCCTGCCAAGGCCTCACCACCCTTTCCTGCAACAAATTCCTCCTCCTGGCCAACCTGAGCCTCCCCTGGCACAGCTTAGGGCTGTGTCCCCTCGTCCTGTCTCACCCCATCACACATCAGGTGTCCTCTGTAACCATTCTGGGAGACAGAGGGTTTTGAGAGCTGCCAAAATCCAGCTGCACAGGAGCCCCCCTAGAGCTGTAGAGGACATCCTAGGGCAGGTGGGTGCAGAATGTAGGTACCAACTCATACACCAGTTGCTCAAAAGCCCCTCAGCTCCCTGAGGGGAAAAAAAACCCCACAGGTTACTATTTACAACCCCCTGCCCCCAAATTTCCTTGGCTTAGGTTGCTTTGTTGTTCCAAAAGAGATGAACAGAGAAAAATCCCCTCTGCTTCAGGTTCTGGGAAGAACAGAAAGCCGACATTAAAAACAGCATAAAGGGACCCTGAGAAGCAAAACCATACTCACATGAACTTTCACTGCAGCTACAAAGCAGCTTGGCTTGGCTCAGCTAAAGCTGGAAGAAGACTGGGGAACTTTAAAACTCCTGTTTAAAGCAGAGCCCTTACAAGGAGAGGTAAGTAAATTATATGGGTTTTTTTATGCATGCTAACCCTCCATCCCCCAAATACAGAAAGACTGAGCCTCAACCTGCCTCTCCCCACTCTCTTCTGCATT
>NW_020957559.1:47794-52846 GCF_003031625.1 Empidonax traillii | reverse complement strand
GGCTTGGCTCAGCTAAAGCTGGAAGAAGACTGGGGAACTTTAAAACTCCTGTTTAAAGCAGAGCCCTTACAAGGAGAGGTAAGTAAATTATATGGGTTTTTTTATGCATGCTAACCCTCCATCCCCCAAATACAGAAAGACTGAGCCTCAACCTGCCTCTCCCCACTCTCTTCTGCATTTAAATTCCCAATGAGGCAGAGCTGAGGACTCTCCTCTCCAGCTCAGCAACCCAAACAGGCCGGGCACCTCTCTTTCCCTGCCTGTAGCTTTGACCCCAAAAACTTAAAGGATAAAAAGTCTGGAACGAACCTAATAACCCCTGAACCCAATTTCTGGTGCCTCCCATGCTGCACCCAATCTTCCTGGAGTACTGAACTACCCAAATCCTCGGTGTGGGCTAGAAAACACCTGCTGCAGGGCTTGATATTTTCTGTTTGGTGTCAAATTTTCAAGATGGAGCTGAATTTTGAAGAAGTGGGACCCTTGTTCTTCCAGTGTGCTTGTGCACACACATGGAATTATTGTGTGTGCTAGGAAATGTGTGGGGTTGTTGTTGCTGTTCACAAAGGCATTGCTGATTTAACTATCTGCCACTTAATGCCTGGATAAGGGGTGCAAAAGGAAAAAGACCTGAGCCAGGTACAGTTTAATACCTTCCACTGCAGCAGAAAATAAGAGGAGTTAAAACCAAGCCCCCCAAAAATATAACACATGGTGAGTCTGAGTGAGAGCTGCTGTTCCTCACCCCTCCTTCTGCAGGCAGTGGGTGCTGCTGTAAATCCCTGTGCCTGACTGATGAGGTAAAGACAGCTTTTTCCACCTCCATTCCACGTGGCTTGACTTTTACAGCTCTAATAATTAGGTCAATATTGCCTTTGCAGTACAATATTTTTGTCCTTCTCCTTGGGTCTATTCTAAGTTTGCTCAAAGATAAAAGAGATGGTAATTAATTTGCGTGGGAGAAAAGGCAGATCCTCAAATCCTTCCCCTGCTGGAAAGCAAACCGAAGTGTGTGGTAGCCGAGGGTTTTCTCATATTCCTCCTTTTCCCAGGGGGAAGGAGATGATTTGTAAAAGCCCTTATTATACAGAAGGATCCACTTATGGTGTTTGAGGACGTGAATCCAACCCCAGGCTGTGAGTTTTCACTCTCCTGGAGAGATTCCCTTATTAGCACTGTTTATCAGCTGGTGGAGTGAGCTGTTTGTAAAGAAGCCTTCATGTGCAACGCTCAGCAAGCAATTAGTCACAGGAAACCCAGGAGGATGTTAAATATCCCTCAGCTGGATTATGATCCTTCCATTATCACTGAAGTCAGATGGGGGGGGTGGGGGGGGCAGAGCTCCCAGAAAACTGCCCCCTGCTTTTCCCTGTGCACCCAAAACCACACAGACCAGGCCTGCCTTGGACACCTCCAGGGCTGGGCACTCCAAACCTCCCTGGGCAGCCCCTGCCAAGGCCTCACCACCTTTTCCAGCGAGAAATTCCTCCACATCTCCCACCTGAGCCTCCCCTGGCACAGCTGGAGGCCGTTCCTTCCTGTGCTGTTTGGGCTACGATGCTCAGTCATGGACAGGGGGGTGCTGTGGCTTCTGCAGCCTTGAGCTTGGGCTTTTGGTTTTGTGGGCAGTGAGGCATCTCTTAGAGCTGTAATCATCTCTCCTGGCCGTTGCAGCCAAAGGGACATTCATCATGAAGCAACAGGGTTTGCCCCTGTTTTCTCCTGGTGAGATTCTGCCCATGCCCACAGAGTTTTTGTGGGAGAATTCACCATTTGCTGCTGATTCTCTTAGTTTTGTAAGTTCTTTCAGCACTGCCTTTAAGGAAAAGCCCTGTAGTCGTTAGTTTTGTGATGTATTTGTCCTTTGAGGGAGAGCTTCCCCAAAATAAGGGCTCATCTCTTCTGCCTTAGTCTCTCGAGTTCAGTGTTGGGCCCATCCACACAGAGCCATCTCGGTATTTGAGCCGAATTTCCTCCAACAATCTATTTACAGCCATTTCTAGCCATAAAATGAAGTTTACAGCTCACATGAAACAAGCTGTAGGCAGAAAATACTCGGGTTCTGTGCCACTGGCCGCCCTCCTTGCTCCCCTCAGCCTCTCACCTCTGACTCCAAAAGCTAAAATAGTCACGGAGCAGCTGCAAGGAAGAAGCTGCCATGAATTTCCACCAGCTGGGAACTGAACATGACGGGAAACCAGTCCAGAAGGTCCCGGTTTTTGCTGTGTTACCACACCAGTTTGCTGTTTGTATGGTGAAACACTGGGCAGCACCAACAAATAGGGCAGGAGAAATTTTGTCCACTCCTTGTTGAATTAAAGAGAGTTTTTGGAGTGGACTGCAAAAGATGGATTTAGGACAAATGTGCAACAGGACAGCACTCAGTGGATGAAATGTAGGTCAGTCCAATCAGTCACAGGGTTTGCATTATGGTTTGGACTGCAGGGTAAGTACTTTGTTCTCATGAGTAAGGCAAGAAGACTTGACTCTCAAACCAAGTTAATTAATTAAACCCCAAACCACTACTTAGAGGATTCTTGAAATGTTATTGAACACGTTTTGTGGAGGAGAATACAGCGTGAGCTTCCTAAGACAACACTTACACAACAGGGATTGGTCTTTTCTCCCCCACCAGCCACAAGGAGAGATCAGCCCTCGCTATTTCTCCCTTGCCATTTTTGCAGGATGCTAAAATCCTAATCTGAGCCGTGGCAACGGCGACACTTTGGGCTCCCCTTGTTTTCAAGATGTTTTAAAACTCAGCCTGTTGGATGAGGAGAGGGCCCTGAGAGAGAGACAGAGGCAAAGCCAGACGTGTGAGTCGTGGGGAACAGCAGCAAAAAAAAGAAAGCAAGGGAAAGGGAGAACATCATTGCAGATCAAATGTGCATCTCTGCTTCAGGAACTTCATCCTCTTTCCTTGTGCCCAGGGTTCTGTATCTCCTCCCACAGTCCCTTTTCACTCCCATGCAGCAGCTTCCAATATTCCTTATCCTAGCACTTTTCAGGTTCTACAGTCCTGAACTAAAAAGAGATTTGCTTGTTTGTTTGTTTGTTTTCATCACTTCTTCTCAATAGGAGAAGTTTTTGGGACTCTGTGTGTTCACCCACAACTCCTTCAGTCAAATCTCCACATAACTGAAAACAAACAAACAGCTTAAATTTAAGGAAAATAGTAGTATTTGGGGTGTGTACTGGAGTTTTTATGGAGTGTTTTCTGCTTAAATAACAGTGAGAAACCCACTGTGAATATTTCTCCTGAATCCTGTGGTATGAACTCTTATGGAAAGGGTGCAGCTCCTACAGTGCTTGGTTGTTTTGGAAAACATTATCTCCTGTTTTCTGGGATACTTCCACACACAAAGGGCTTCTTGTGGGATTTTTTGGGTTTTTTTCTCAGCATGAAGCAGAGAAGCCAAGTAAACTACTGAACCCTCCCCAGTGGGGCTGTGAGTCAGCTCCAGGGAGAGTCTAATCAACAACCTGTCGTCCTGCCCCGAGCTTTTGGGAGGGCAGGGGAGATAACTTTATCTGTTCTCAGGGAAAGTGCCTCTCACCTGGTTCCTGATTCCAGGGAGGTGGGATACTAAATTCTTGCTTTTAATTAAAACACATCCTTTTCTGAAGCTGAGCTCAGGAATTGGGAACCCCTCTTCCCTGCACTTGAGGTCTGTGTAATTTAGATCTCCAGACTGCTCTCATATATAAAAGTTCCAAAAACTTCCAAGAGATGGAGGACATCAAGCCACTGCAATGTAAAAATGGCAAAGGCTCCTAAATCATAGAGCCATAGAACGGTTTGGATTGGAAGGGACCTTGAAGATCACACAGTTCCACCCCCCTGCCGTGGGCAGGGACACCTTCCACCAGCCCAGGTTGCTCAGAGCCTGGTTGGGAACATTTCCAGGGATGGGGCAGCCACAGTTTCTCTGGGCAACCTGAGCGCCAGGGCCTCCCCGCCCTCACAAGGGAGAGTTTTTTTTCCCAATAATCTCTGTGGATGTTTTGGAAAATGGTAACTGCTGACCTTACCGATCCTTCTTCCTGACGGAGGATGCCTGGGCCGTTTCACGATTTCACAGCTGAAAGACAAGACTGCTGAAGCAGGTGGTTTAGCTGGACCAGGAGTCCAGAGCAGTGGTGTGAAGTGCTTTTTTTGGCACGTCTGACTCAGGAGACAAGTCTCATGAACCAGCCATGGGTTCTGAGGGCCTTTTTGTGGTTGACTCCAGCTCCAGAAAGTATTGCTTGCAATAGTCCTGCTTGAAGGCGATGAAAGCGTCATTTGCTCAGCCAAGTTCCACGTCTAAATGCGAGGGGCACAATTTCCTGGCTGGTTTCAGGTGAAATCAGGTGTTCCTGTTGTTATTTTGGTTTCCTGAAACAGGAAGAGCAATGGGAAACCTCAGGTCCACCCTCACCTGAGCTGCAGGAGGGCCCGTCCTTCCAACAGAGATGAAGCCACAGCTCTTACAGACCTGTTGGTTTCTCCCATTTTGCTTTCTCCCAGTTACCCCCCAAAAGAGAGTTCCTTGTATCAGTTTTCCAGCGTTCTTCAGAGTGCAGTCAGCTGGGAAAAGTGCCTTGGAGAGGTGGGACTAAGATTGTTGGGATAGTGGTGGCCCATAACTCTTGGGGTGTCGTTCTCCTGACTCAGGTTCAACACAGCCAACAAGCAGGAGGGTGATGGGACTCTGAAGGATTTCACTGCTAAAGGACTGAGAGAGAATCAAGAGGCAGAGGAGCTACTTTGGCTGAGTCTGGTGGCTACTGTGGTCAGCCCCTGGTGTGATTTGCCATTCTGGAGAGGCACCTGTGTCTCTGAATCAGAGAATCAGAGAATCACTGAGGTTGGAAAAGCCTTCCCAGCCCATGGATCCCCCCTGTGCCCCATCCCCACCTTGTCCCCCAGCCCAGAGCACTGAGTGCCACGGCCAGGCCTGCCTTGGACACCTGCAGGGCTGGGCACTCCAAACCTCCCTGGGCAGCCCCTGCCAAGGCCTCACCACCCTTTCCAGCCACAAATTCCTCCTCCTGGCCAACCTGAGCCTC
>NW_020957559.1:42731-47773 GCF_003031625.1 Empidonax traillii | reverse complement strand
GGCTTGGCTCAGCTAAAGCTGGAAGAAGACTGGGGAACTTTAAAACTCCTGTTTAAAGCAGAGCCCTTACAAGGAGAGGTAAGTAAATTATATGGGTTTTTTTATGCATGCTAACCCTCCATCCCCCAAATACAGAAAGACTGAGCCTCAACCTGCCTCTCCCCACTCTCTTCTGCATTTAAATTCCCAGTGAGGCAGAACTGAGGACTCTCCTCTCCAGCTCAGCAACCCAAACAGGCCGGGCACCTCTCTTTCCCTGCCTGTAGCTTTGACCCCAAAAACTTAAAGGATAAAAGGTCTGGAACAAACCTAATAACCCCTGAACCCAATTTCTGGCGCCTCCCATGCTGCACCCAATCTTCCTGGAGTACTGAACTACCCAAATCCTCGGTGTGGGCTAGAAAACACCTGCTGCAGGGCTTGATATTTTCTGTTTGGTGTCAAATTTTCAAGATGGAGCTGAATTTTGAAGAAGTGGGACCCTTGTTCATCCAGCGTGCTTGTGCACACGCATGGAATTATTGTGTGTGCTAGGAAATGTGTGGGGTTGTTGTTGCTGTTCACAAAGGCATTGCTGATTTAACTGTCTGCCACTTAATGCCTGGATAAGGGGTGCAAGAGGAAAAACACCTGAGCCAGGTACAGTTTAATATCTTCCACTGCAGCAGAAAATAAGAGGAGTTAAACCCAAGCCCCCAAAAATATAACACATGGTGAGTCTGAGTGAGAGCTGCTGTTCCTCACCCCTCCTTTTGCAGGCAGTGGGTGCTGCTGTAAATCCCTGTGCCTGACTGATGAGGTAAAGACAGCTTTTTCCACCTCCATTCCACGTGGCTTGACTTTTACAGCTCTAATAATTAGGTCAATATTGCCTTTGCAGTACAATATTTTTGTCCTTCTCCTTGGGTCTATTCTAAGTTTGCTCAAAGATAAAAGAGATGGTAATTAATTTGCGTGGGAGAAAAGGCAGATCCTCAAATCCTTCCCCTGCTGGAAAGCAAACTGAAGTGTGTGGTAGCCGAGGGTTTTCTCATATTCCCCCTTTTCCCAGGGGGAAGGAGATGATTTGTAAAAGCCCTTATTATACAGAAGGATCCACTTACGGTGTTTGAGGATGTGAATCCAACCCCAGGCTGTGAGTTTTCACTCTCCTGGAGAGATTCCCTTATTAGCACTGTTTATCAGCTGGTGGAGTGAGCTGTTTGTAAAGAAGCCTTCATGTGCAACGCTCAGCAAGCAATTAGTCACAGGAAACCCAGGAGGATGTTAAATATCCCTCAGCTGGATTATGATCCTTCCATTATCACTGAAGTCAGATGGGGGGGGTGGGGGGGGCAGAGCTCCCAGAAAACTGCCCCCTGCTCTTCCCTGTGCACCCAAAACCACACAGACCAGGCCTGCCTTGGACACCTCCAGGGCTGGGCACTCCAAACCTCCCTGGGCAGCCCCTGCCAAGGCCTCACCACCTTTTCCAGCGAGAAATTCCTCCACATCTCCCACCTGAGCCTCCCCTGGCACAGCTGGAGGCCGTTCCTTCCTGTGCTGTTTGGGCTACGATGCTCAGTCACGGACAGGGGGGTGCTGTGGCTTCTGCAGCCTTGAGCTTGGGCTTTTGGTTTTGTGGGCAGTGAGGCATCTCTTAGAGCTGTAATCATCTCTCCTGGCTGTTGCAGCCAAAGGGACATTCATCATGAAGCAACAGGGTTTGCCCCTGTTTTCTCCTGGTGAGATTCTGCCCATGCCCACAGAGTTTTTGTGAGAGAATTCACCATTTGCTGCTGATTCTCTTAGTTTTGTAAGTTCTTTCAGCACTGCCTTTAAGGAAAAGCCCTGCAGTCTTTAGTTTTGTGATGTATTTGTCCTTTGAGGGAGAGCTTCCCCAAAATAAGGGCTCATCTCTTCTGCCTTAGTCTCTCGAGTTCAGTGTTGGGCCCATCCACACAGAGCCATCTCGGTATTTGAGCCAAATTTCCTCCAACAATCTATTTACAGCCATTTCTAGCCATAAAATGAAGTTTACAGCTCACATGAAACAAGCTGTAGGCAGAAAATACTCGGGTTCTGTGCCACTGGCCGCCCTCCTTGCTCCCCTCAGCCTCTCACCTCTCACTCCAAAAGCTAAAATAGTCACGCAGCAGCTGCAAGGAAGAAGCTGCCATGAATTTCCACCAGCTGGGAACTGAACATGATGGGAAACCAGTCCAGAAGGTCCCGGTTTTTGCTGTGTTACCACACCAGTTTGCTGTTTGTATGGTGAAGCACTGGGCAGCACCAACAAATAGGGCAGGAGAAATTTTGTCCACTCCTTGTTGAATTGAAGAGAGTTTTTGGAGCGGACTGCAAAAGATGGATTTAGGACAAATGTGCAACAGGACAGCACTCAGTGGATGAAATGTAGGTCAGTCCAATCAGTCACAGGGTTTGCATTATGGTTTGGACTGCAGGGTAAGTACTTTGTTCTCATGAGTAAGGCAAGAAGACTTGGCTCTCAAACCAAGTTAATTAATTAAACCCCAAACCACTACTTAGAGGATTCTTGAAATGTTTTTGAACACGTTTTGTGGAGGAGAATACAGCGTGAGCTTCCTAAGACAACACTTACACAGCAGGGATTGGTCTTTTTCTCCCCCACCAGCCACAAGGAGAGATCAGCCCTCGCTATTTCTTCCTTGCCATTTTTGCAGGATGCTAAAATCCTAATCTGAGCCGTGGCAACGGCGACACTTTGGGCTCCCCTTGTTTTCAAGATGTTTTAAAACTCAGCCTGTTGAATGAGGAGAGGGCCCTGAGAGAGAGAGAGAGAGAGGCAAAGCCAGATGTGTGAGTCGTGGGGAACAGCAGCAAAAAAAAGAAAGCAAGGGAAAGGGAGAACATCACTGCAGATCAAATGTGCATCTCTGCTTCAGGAACTTCATCCTCTTTCCTTGTGCCCAGGGTTCTGTATCTCCTCCCACAGTCCCTTTTCACTCCCACGCAGCAGCTTCCAATATTCCTTATCCTCGCACTTTTCAGGTTCTACAGTCCTGAACTAAAAAGAGATTTGTTTGTTTGTTTGTTTGTTTTCATCACTTCTTCTCAATAGGAGAAGTTTTTGGGACTCTGTGTGTTCACCCACAACTCCTTCAGTCAAATCTCCACATAACTGAAAACAAACAAACAGCTTAAATTTAAGGAAAATAGTAGTATTTGGGGTGTGTACTGGAGGTTTTATGGAGTGTTTTCTGCTTAAATAACAGTGAGAAACCCACTGTGAATATTTCTCCTGAATCCTGTGGTATGAACTCTTATGGAAAGGGTGCAGCTCCTACAGTGCTTGGTTGTTTTGGAAAACATTATCTCCTGTTTTCTGGGATACTTCCACACACAAAGGGCTTCTTGTGGGATTTTTTGGGTTTTTTTTCTCAGCATGAAGCAGAGAAGCCAAGTAAACTACTGAACCCTCCCCAGTGGGGCTGTGAGTCAGCTCCAGGGAGAGTCTAATCAACAACCTGTCGTCCTGCCCCGAGCTTTTGGGAGGGCAGGGGAGATAACTTTATCTGTTCTCAGGGAAAGTGCCTCTCACCTGGTTCCTGATACTCTATGGAATACTAAATTCTTGCTTTTAATTAAAACACATCCTTTTCTGAAGCCGAGCTCAGGAATTGGGAACCCCTCTTCCCTGCACTTGAGGTCTGTGTAATTTAGATCTCCAGACTGCTCTCACATATAAAAGTTCCAAAAACTTCCGAGAGATGGAGGACATGAAGCCACTGCAATGTAAAAATGGCAAAGGCTCCTAAATCATAGAGCCATAGAATGGTTTGGATTGGAAGGGACCTTAAAAATCACACAGTTCCACCCCCCTGTCGTGGGCAGGGACACCTTCCACCAGCCCAGAGCCTGGTTGGGAACATTTCCAGGGATGGGGCAGCCACAGTTTCTCTGGGCAACCTGAGCGCCAGGGCCTCCCCGCCCTCACAAGGGAGAGGTTTTTTTTCCCAATAATCTCTGTGGATGTTTTGGAAAATGGTAACTGCTGATCTTACCGATCCTTCTTCCTGACGGAGGATGCCTGGGCCGTTTCACGATTTCACAGCTGAAAGACAAGACTGCTGAAGCAGGTGGTTTAGCTGGACCAGGAGTCCAGAGCAGTGGTGTGAAGTGCTTTTTTTGGCACGTCTGACTCAGGAGACAAGTCTCATGAACCAGCCATGGGTTCTGAGGGCCTTTTTGTGGTTGACTCCAGCTCCAGAAAGTATTGCTTGCAACAGTCCTGCTTGAAGGCGATGAAAGCGTCATTTGCTCAGCCAAGTTCCACGTCTAAATGCGAGGGGCACAATTTCCTGGCTGGTTTCAGGTGAAATCAGGTGTTCCTGTTGTTGTTTTGGTTTCCTGAAACAGGAAGAGCAATGGGAAACCTCAGGTCCACCCTCACCTGAGCTGCAGGAGGGCCCGTCCTTCCAACAGAGATGAAGCCACAGCTCTTACAGACCTGTTGGTTTCTCCCATTTTGCTTTCTTCCAGTTACCCCCTAAAAGAGAGTTCCTTGTATCAGTTTTCCAGCGTTCTTCAGACTGCAGTCAGCTGGGAAAAGTGCCTTGGAGAGGTGGGACTAAGATTGTTGGGATAGTGGTGGCCCATAACTCTTGGGGTGTCGTTCTCCTGGCTCAGGTTCGACACAGCCAACAAGCAGGAGGGTGATGGGATTCTGAAGGATTTCACTGCTAAAGGACTGAGAGAGAATCAAGAGGCAGAGGAGCTGCTTTGGCTGAGTCTGGTGGCTACTGTGGTCAGCCCCTGGTGTGATTTGCCATTCTGGAGAGGCACCTGTGTCTCTGAATCAGAGAATCAGAGAATCACTGAGGTTGGAAAAGCCCTCCCAGCCCATGGATCCCCCCCTGTGCCCCATCCCCACCTTGTCCCCCAGCCCAGAGCACTGAGTGCCACGGCCAGGCCTGCCTTGGACACCTGCAGGGCTGGGCACTCCAAACCTCCCTGGGCAGCCCCTGCCAAGGCCTCACCACCCTTTCCAGCAACAAATTCCTCCTCCTGGCCAACCTGAG
>NW_020957559.1:30541-41918 GCF_003031625.1 Empidonax traillii | reverse complement strand
GCACCCCCAGGGCCTTTCCTGATCCTTTCCATCCCCTCTGTCCCATCCTGGAGCTGCAGGGAGTTGTTGTCACCCAAGGGCAGGACCCGACACTTGGCCTGGTAGAACCCCCCACAATCGGTCTCATCCCATCGATCCAGCCTGTCCTGATCCTTCTGCAGAGCCTTCCTACCCACTCCCACCAGGTGGATTCCTTCCAGGGTCAGCGTGGATCTCCTGCTGCTGCCGAGGTCCTGTCAGCTCCTGTAGGATGCACGTCATGGATCCTCGATAACACAGCACGTGTCAGCAGCTTTGCAGATTGTTAATCTGGGTTTGTGCCGGAGATTCAGACAAAACCCTTTTCTGGGCTCAGAAGCCTTGCCATGCTGAAAAGTGAGGGAACGCAGAGCAAAGGCAAAAGAGTGGGTGGTTAGTACATGTTTGTGCTGTGTGTGTTTCAAGGGAATACAATCTGAAAGTGTCAGCTCTGGTATCAGCTTGGCATTTTTTGACTCTCAGCTCCCGCTGGAAGGACGTGAATTTAACTGGTCGTAAGAGTGGTTTTGTTTTCCTATTTTTTTTAATTTAAATGTCTGTAAAATTTGCAAATGCTGTGTGCACCCTTATTTGCTCCCCAATTATCCTGCAAGAGCAGAGCTTGCTCTCTTGGCCACTTTTTTTAAATTACTGTAGTTCTCCTTTGGGAGCCTTCCCAGACAGTGAAAGATGCGGCCCCACAGTTCCCAAAATGCCACTGCCACAGCACCAAGCCTGGCTTTCCCTGGATTTCCTTCCTTGGCTGATATTTGACATCACATCAGGGAGCCTGTCCTGAAGAATTGCTCTTAGGGCGTGACCAGGGAGATTTGGGGTTAAATTCATGCCCTCAGAAGGGATCTCAGCTCTGTCTGGAGAAGTTTCCTCTGAAGGAAATAGGAAAGCTGGGAATATGTTCCCACTCCTCCCAAAGATCATCCAGCCCCAACCATCACCACCACCACCACGCTCACCATTAACCCAGGTCCTCAAGTGCCAACATCCATAAAATTTTGAGCACTTCCAAGGATGCTGGCAGTGTGACTGATCTGCTCAGGGAGGGAAAGAAGGAATTCTCAGAGTAGTGGCCTCTCCTTTGGGACCCTGAAAGCCTCTGATGACCCCAATTCCCAACGATTTCAGCAGCCACTCAGCAACTTATGAGGGATGGTTCCTGCTCTGAGGAAAGCCCGGCTTCGATTTTTCTGTCTTTACCCCTCAAGTGCACGTTCATTTTTTGTTTAGCTGGTCCAAAACGGTGCCACCTATTCTGATTTCTGCCAGCAACAAGCACAACACCTTCTGTGTGTGAATCTCTTTGAGTTTGGCATCCTGAAGGCAGCTGGGGGGTAAGGAAAACTTGGTTTTAAACCTCCTCAAGCAACATCCTCCTCGAGACTTTGCTTTTAGCAGATTTCTAGTTTGTTTTTTTTTTTTTTTTATTTTCTCCTCCTTGAGAAGTGATTTCAGCATCATCTGGCACCCCCAGGACAGAGCAGTATAACAGGAGAGGTTTGAAGTTCAGCTTGCTTTCATGTCATGCCCAGGAGCAAGCCTTGCAACCGTAATTACGGGCAGATAATTTTTCATTTCATCGATTTCGCTTTTTTCCCCACGTCACTGATTGTCCAGAGGGACTTTTTTTTTTTCTTCTCCCCCCCTGAACCATTGGATGTTAAAGGCAAAATAACCTGCAGTCTAGTAAACCAGTAATAATTGAACAGGGATACACCCAGATGTGGCTGGGGAGGTTTCAGGGTTATTTTCTCGGTGGAACTCGCACAATTCCAGGAGTCTGAATTTGTAATTTGCTTTTTGTTTCGGGGGCTGCTCTGTTCAGCCCAACAATATGTAATTTTTACAAACAGAATCTAATAGAAATAACATACTTTTTTTTTTTTTTAAATAATAATAAAAAAAATATATAAAGTTTGGTAATAACCCCAGACCTCCAGTATTTTAAAGATATATGTAAAGCCCTGGTGCCAGCTACTCAAAAAACCATTTAGAGACCAGCAACACAGGATCAGATTCTGCTGCTGCTCCTCAGCACGAGGTGGTTTTTTGCGTCAAATCGAGTCTTTCGAGGGTAATTTTGCAATCAGATAAAACTCTGGGAGTAGGAGCAGCAGAGCTGGGCCCTGAGTCACCTGGCACTTAGGGAAAAAATTGAAAAATTCCAGAGGCACCTGAAACTTTCACTGAAGACCGGTGGTCAGCAGCAAATAATTACTGTAATAGTGGTAACAGTGAGTTTTGGCTTCACTGGCCTTTTACTGCTTTGAGTGAGCAGTTGCTTGCCAGATTATTATTATTATCTTGGCACTTGATGCAAAAAACCTGTAGTTTTCCATGTTCCTTAAAGCTGAGTGTACATTTATTGAATGGAAGCATTTATTAAACACGTGGGGACGGATTCTCAACAGGCATTAAATAACCTCCCTCCCTTTGCCAAGAGCTCTTGCTTGTTATGTTTTATTATGCTGAGAACCGCAGGTTGAAAATGGTGGAGAGTGGAAAGAGGTGGAAATGCAGCTTCGCCATAAAAAAAAAAACCCAAGCTTTGTCTTTTGTCTCCTGATATTTTCTAGGTCTCAGCTTTGAGGTTCTGGGTTGTCCTCACAGCTGCATTTGTGTCACAAGGTCCTGAGCAGCACAGGGAGGTTAAATAGGGAATGACTCTCATGATATAAGAAGAAAGGAGCACTCATTGAAACTGGGATGTAACAGGTCTAAAATGTTAAGGAGAAAAAGAAGACACCTGATATGAAACACTTTCATAGGCTCAAAAGTAACTGGGCAAAATAATGAAAGAAAAAGTCATTAAGGTGAAACGTTAAAGCAACATTTCAGGGTCAAGAAATCTGTGATGATCACCTCGTAGGGACAATATTCTGGAAAAGCAATGGTAACGCTTCTCCTGGTTTTACTTATTTCCTAAAGCTCAGCTATTGGCCCTGCTGGGACAGGCTACAGGCGTGGATGGAGCTTTGATCTCCCCCAGTACCATTTTTACATTTGTAGGTAAAAAACTTTCTTTTTTTTTTTTTTTTTTTGAGGGGGAGAATGAGAAAAACTCATCCAAAGAGACCTCTGGGTACTGAGATGCAACTTCAGCTGTAACCTCAATCTAAACCACGACCCAAATCCCCCACATGAGGGGTCTTCAAACACAGGATTTGCTGTGATCCCCATGCCCACAGAATTCCTGGGGGTCGGGATCTCCTGACTTCAGAATCCAGGCTGGTTACAGGTGGATGGGGGGTTTGTGCCACCTGGTAAAACTTTGTCCTTTCCACAGATAATATTTGACCTTCAGGAGAGTGGGGCACAGCCTGGAGCCCTGCTCAGCTTGCCTTACCCTGGCTCAACTTCCACAGGAACAAGTGGAAGCATTTTGACTCGTTGGGAGCATTTTGACTCGTTGGAAGCACTTTGACTTTTCCCAGCAAGGATAAAAGTATCAGTGGGCAGCCCATCCTCCTGGCTGAATAGAGGGTGCTGATGAGGGCCAAAAACTAAGATATTGCAGTGTGACAGGGGCTCAGAGACATGACTGAACAAGCCCCACTGGTTGCTGGAACTCCTTCCTCAGCCCAGGTGGACATCACCACACAAAAAGTTTGGGCTTGCTTAACACTACTTTGCATTAAAATCGTCTGCTGGCCCAAACTGCGTCTGTAATTTGTTCCTCTCTGAGATTTTCATCAGCAGATGGTCACAAACTCTGAGAGGTTATTGATGTCAACAGTGAGGAGAGAATAACTTGACACCACCCAGAGTTAAAATCCTGGCCCAGGTGAAGGGGAACATCAGTGGCTGCTGAATTCAGGACTGACAGTTTCCCACCCTTGTTTATTTGTCCCACCCGTGCAGTTGAAACCAGCCCAGGCAGGTAAGTCAGAAAAAACCACCCGGGGACAGATGCTGATGAGAAGCCACAGCGAGGTCACACAGATGTCACCAAGAGGCCTGTAGGCTTTTATTACCTCCTTTCTTTCTTTTTTGCAATAACCACTTCTTTAAGTGATCCAGCAGCCTCTGCAACTGCTTTATCTATCAGCATCCAGATGGGCTGCTGCTACTGGGCAATCCTGGAGGATGGTTATTCCACAGCATCCATTAATCCACAGGAAAAGGAAGGTGACCTGTGTGGAAACCTGCTTCTATCCACGTCCTTAATGAGGCTTTAAAGGGGTTGTGGAGAGCCAGAGAGTTCTCCTGGAGAACCTGATACACAATGTAAGGAAAGCTTGACCTTTTTTCATCCTGGGATGGAGCAGCTGCTCTGATCTTCACAGGATGCACGACAGCCCAAGTGATACGTGGTAGGATGGAAAGGACAAATAAAACAGAAAGGGGTAGGGATTAGACAGTTTACATCCAGAAAGGCATTAAATGGCCCTTGATAACTCCTGGGAACTATTTATTGATTCCTTCCACGCACTGCACATTCCCATTAAATGATTTCATTTCCTTATTTCCCCCTAATCACATCACTTGGTTTTAGAAGCCTCTTGCTCTCTGAGACCTGGGGGACACACAGATAAGTTCCATTCCTCGTGTGGCTCTACTTTTTATTGCATATGAAAAGTTGATACAGTAAAAGTAACTCCTCGGAGCCAGCAGGTCTGAGGCTTTCATCACCAGCAATTGCTGCCCCAAGGAAGCACCGGTGGGTTAATTGCTCTGTTAGGCTCAGTCAGACTAACATGTGGCTTTTTCCAGGCGCTGATAAAGCCGTTGGAAGACGTGACTGCCTCTGGAAAGTATATGGACACCTTGGAAATAGTGTAACAGTGAGTAATAATAAGAGTAATCAGACAGTGGTGCTGTAACAGTCAAATCCTTGAGTTCCTGTAAGAGCTGACACTGCAAATCATCTCTGCCATTGGAAAACTTGCTGCACAGTGGGATACACTGCTTGGAAACAATGCCTTCCTTCTGTGGGACATTGGAGAAAGAGGGAGGGGATGCTGCTGCAGTGCTTTCCTTTAAAAATAAATCAAGAAGGGAAGGGTCTTAAGGGGTAAATTGGGATTAGATATTGGGAAGGAATTCTTTACTGTGAGGGTGGTGAGGCCCTGGAACAGCAGGGTTGTGGACTCCCCATTCCTAGAAGTGTTCAAGACCAGGTTGGAGCAACCTGGGAGAGTGGAAAGTGTCCCTGCCCATGGCAGGAGGTGGAATGAGATGAGCTTTGAGGTCCCTTTCCACCCCAAACCATCTGGGTTACTGCGACTCTAAAACTAACATCCTTTGGTTTGGTGAAATGGAAAAAAATCATTCCTTGCTCTGGCACCACTCGCCTCGGGGCCAGGGAAAAATAACCTGCAGCTACACTGGAGGAAGAAAAGAAAGGAAAACAAATACAGAACCTTGGATCTGTGTCCACTGGCTCTGGCTCCTGGGCACGGTGGATCAGCAGCCTCTGATTGCCCAAGAGGTCCCTCCTTTGCAGGTATTTACAGAGGCACCTGCTGCAGTCAACAGGATGGTAGCGAAATGAATGAAAAATAAACCCTCAAAACCGGTGTTTCCCATTCTTTGGATCACAGTAAAAGTGCCTCCTGTCCCTTACAGCATCTAAAGTAGGTGCATTCATCAGCAGGGCAAAAGATGCTGGCACGTGGCTTAGGGAGATGTATCCAGAGGAAACAAACCTGTGCTTCCCAAATTAACCCCCCCATAATTGCAGAGATTATTGCAAACCAGGCTCGCAGCAGCATGAATTGTTTTCTCCTGTAGGACACGGAGCCCTTTGGATCCTCTGCTTCCACAGGGGTTTGTGCTCTTCGCAGCAAACCAACAAGAAATTTGCCCTCGATTGAAAAGATTTTCCGCTGCAGCTCTCACTCCTGCTGGTAGGGGTGGCTTCCCACGGTGATCACACCCGCTCTGAGGGTCACTTCAGGCTGGTAACACAACAGACCATCCCAGGCAGGTGCAGGGTGGGATCTGCTGTGATTCTGTGGTTCCCTGTTGTGCCTCACCCGAGGTGGGCTGAGGGACGTGGCCTCTGCTTTGCTTTCAGAAGTCACATCTCAAAAAGCCTGTGGAGAGCCAGCACTGGCCTTCAGACATTGCTTAATCCTCCTAAAGGGAGTTTAAATGCCGTGAGGGCCCCTCACAAGGGGAGAATTTTCACCTAAAAAGACCCTCTAGTAAAAGAGCTCCCACTCCCCGCTCACCCCCAGGAAACCAGGCAGAGGTGGGCACAAAAACCAACCCTTAACTTGACATGCAAAACCTTCTGGATGCCAACCAAGAACAGCCCGTGTTTGTTTCAAATTAACACAGTTTCTCTTATTCTTTGTGTCACTTTATAATTCCACGTGGACAGAAGGGAATAACTCCCCACTCATGCTCAGGGAATATCCACATGGGATGCAATTTGTCACCTGTTTAAATCCCACCCTCATCAACGGGATGATTAAATTCCATTTCCTTTCCAGTTTAAATATCTCCAAAGCCATCCCCCAGTCCAGGACCAGCACTTTAGGCAAGTGTTTCACCTTGGGCACGTTGAGTGGTTCCAGGGATGTCAAGTGCTTTCCTGGACGGGGCTGTGATGCAGAGCAGATGTGCACCTGCACCGTGGAACGAAACCCAAGCAAACACACAAAACTTAAGGCACCAGGGTACTAGAAACTTGATTATTTTCGAGGTCCTGCAATTTTGCTCCTGCCTGTGAGGTTTCCAGTTGGAAAAAAAAAAAAAAAAAAAACCAACAAAAAAACCCAACAACCCCAACTCCACCAAAACGAGGGAAATTAGCTACAGAAAGGCCACGTTTCAAAGGCTCATAGTTCTCTCGAGTCTCCCAGGGAAAATTTTACCCAATCCTACTTTTCAAAATAATGTTAAGGTTGCAAAATTGGAGCAATCATAAAAGTCAGGAAATTTAAAAAGTTAGTATGTGTCTTTCAATGTTAGCTCAGCAATAGCAAATATATGTAGTGCGAGAAGTTTATACCCGCGCTCTTGGCGTTAAATTGAAACTTTAAAGTGTTCTTGTTGACCACTAATAAGCAGCATAAACTATATTGGGTATTTAATGTCTGCAAGAGGCATCTTAATTGTAAGAATTTCCTGACCTAGGAATTCAGGGGGTTTGGTTCCGAAACAAAGTGTCGCTGCTGAGTTATTTTGGCTCTTTTCTCATTTACAGGCGAAAGTCATCACGGTGGGGGGAAGAAAGGGAATTACACCTGCCTTACAATCACAGCAGAACAACTCTGTGATGCTTTGGAAAAGCTGTGATTTGTGTGGTTAGGGAACTGACTTCATCTTCTGTTTTTTTTGGTTTTTTGGTTTGTTTTTTTTTTTTATGAGAAGTAAAGAGACCACAGTGCTTCCCCCTTGCTACTTCAGTCAAACCTTCCCCCCCTCCCCAAAAAAACGTGTTCTACCTGAATTAATAAGACGGAGCCGGCCCACAAAATGTTTAAAATACAGAATGATATTTCCAGGCCAGATGTTGGGACTTTCTCAAAGCTACATGTCGTGGTTTAACTTACCATGAAACCCCAAATGCAGTGTGATGGCAGTGTTTAGATAAGACAGATGTAGAGCCCGGCTCGGGCTTGGTATTGCAGAAACACTGATCCTTATAAATGAGCTGTACTGCACTCTGGGATTTTCCTGGCTGAGCCTTTCAAACCCCAGGCTAGATTAAATCATCACAGCTGGGGAGAAAATATCAAGAGTTTAAAGAACTCTCTTTATGAGAGCGGTAAGAGTGTGAAAGTTTCAGGAAGCTAAATAATTATGGCACTCTCGGAGAGCTGCGGGGGAGATGAACGAGTTGGGGGCCGACAGCGTCACTCCTGCTCACGTCTGTCCTGAAAGACAAGGGAAAAAAAATCAAAGATAGGGGGGAAAAATTTCATACATGACCACAGGCACAGCTATTGAAGGTCAAAGCGTGGCAGTGAGGAGTCCCACACACGCGCAGCTCGAAGGAAAAACGACGCTTGGAACTCGGTGCTTCCACCCATTTTGTGTGAGTTTTAGTGCCCCAGGTCTTGAGCAGGAGGTTGAGAACGTCTTGGTCTGTCTGTCAGGGCAGCTCTCAGCTGGTTTGTTAATGGAACTAAGCCAGGTTGGGGATAAAATATGTCTCCCGTTAAGGTATGCAAATGGGAGGACCTAAAACTTTTCATAAAATCATAAAATCATAGAACGATTTGGGTCGGAAGGGACCCTAAAGATCATCTCTTTTCAACCTCCCACCGTGAACAGGGATGTGAATTCCCTATCCCAGATTTCTCTGAGCCACATCCAGCCTGGCCTTGAACATGTCCAGGGATGGGGCATCCAGGAGTGGGGTTTGCCAAACCTGGACAAACACGAGGTGTGTGTGGGGACCACCAAGGCAGCCCAGGGGCCACCAGACCCTTCTGAGGCCCAGCCATTCCAGCTTGGTGCAGTTTGTTCAGCATAAACAGGCACACATAAATTCAAGAGGAATTTGTTGCTGGAAAGGGTGGTGAGGCCTTGGCAGGGGCTGCCCAGGGAGGTTTGGAGTGCCCAGCCCTGCAGGTGTCCAAGGACTGGCCATGACTCTCAGTGCTCTGGGGGACAAGGTGGGGATGGGGCACAGGGTGGGATCCATGACCTTGGAGCTCTTTTCCACCCTCAGTGATTCTGGGATTCTCTGATACAGCATGTGCTGCTCAGAGACTGCCTGTAACTCAAGTCTGGGAACCAAAACAGCCAAACAAATACAACAAAAGGCGAGAGAGGGCTGGGAACGGCCTTGTGGTGGGATAAAAGCCCCTAGACGGGGGCAAGAGTGAGAGGTGAAGGGTGACCTGAGTCCCTGCACATGGGAACCACGGGGAGACATCCTGCTGACTGTGGGCAGCTTAGCTGGAAGCCAGCAAATGGCCTTCCCCTTCCCCCTCCTCCCTGCACTCCGTGGCCGCCCAGATCTGATTTCAGGTTCTGCAGTGGTGCATATTTTCCTCCCTCAGATCTTTCCACAGGGAGCTCCAGCCTCTCCATGTGGGACTGTTAACACTCCTGGGAGTGAGCCTGGAGGCAGGGGGTCAGCAGGGGAGGCCAGCCATGGCCTCTGCAAAGCCACCAGCAGCCCTGGGAACGAGGGGATAGCTGAAGGGGCAGACCCTTGGCAGGTTGTGCTGCTGGGCAACCCGGCACATTTGCTTTCAGCCTTCGACAAAGTGATGGTTGAAATATTTGGGAGAAGGTTCTGGGAGCACCTATAGCACAGGACAGCACTGGCCAGGAGCTGTGAATGTGAGGATTTTGCAACGAGCCGGTCTGAGTGTCGCCAACCCCTTCCGAGCCCGGGCTGAAGGGGCAAAGCCAGAATAAAGCACAACACACACGACAAAGCTGAAGTGAAATTGGGCTGAAAACTACTTTAAGCCCTATTAAGTAACGCAAATAACGTGAGAGCGGGGAGCAGAAGGGGAAGAAGGGAGTGAGCCCAGGTGAGACACGGATGATAAAAAAGGTACGATCGCCCTCCACGGATATTTGCAGAGCGCGCCCATTAACGAGGTAATTTGTTTAGGCTGATTGAAGGAAATGGGGCTGGGAGAAAGAGTCTGAGGGTTTGGTTTGGCTCTCAGGGTGTATTTCTAAACTGTGAAGCGTAGCAGACTGTGGAGCAGCCTGCCACAGGAAATGTTACAAGCTCCAAGACTGAGTCATTTAGAAAAAACGAGTGGCCAAAATCGCCCAGGAATAATCTGGAGGGAAACTCTCTTGGAGGCCGGGCGAGCACAGCGGTCTCTGGTCATAAATTACAATAAATCACGATAACTCAGATACAGCAGGTAACCAGCACACTGCTCGCTTGTGAATGGGGGGCACAGAGCTCCAAACTCTGCCTTCCCAACCCTGTGTGGGTGTAAACTGGTGCGTGGCCTGAGGGCTCCTCACCTCGGGGGCTGAACCAGCTCCATCCTCTCCTGGCATTCCCAGGGAAGAAATTTGGCTGTTGGGCTTTGTGTAATCCGGCTGGGCAGGATTAATTGTCTTAATTTGCCAGCTCCCCCTGGCAGGCAGGAACCCCCCCCAGGGCACCGAGCCCACCCTGGTGAATTTTGCGTCACTGGGGGCCGCAACCCTTTGTGCAGATGTTTGTGCCCCTACCCCCTCCCCTTTCATCTGAGGCTCTGATAAAAGCCCAGCCTACGCACAGACTTCCCCTGCTTTCCAGCGGATCATGTTCCCAAACTGGATATGGTTGTTTCCAGCAGGGAGGTTGATTTGGCTGCCGTTGATTCTGGGAGCAAAAGGGCCCTCGCCACACCGACAGTTCGGTTTTTGGTTCCCGTGGTCTGCTTGTGTTGGGTGATTTTTTTGGCACAAATTTATTTGCACCTCCATCCTATGCGTAAATACTGAGATGAGTTCTCATCTTGTCTTTTCCCTGTGATAATAAAACACAACACGAAGTTTGGAGCAATGGCTTTGTGGTTTCACTGTAAAACACTTTGATAGTTCGCCCTCAGCTGGAATTATTTTTGGAAGAAAAGCCAAAATGAGCAGGAGTGTCACCCAGTGTCCAGTGTTCGGGTGGTGGAACCACTGACCTGATTTTCACAGCACGTCACCTTGTCCCATCTGCCCCTGAATTTCTTAATTGCTGTGCTTGCCATGTTTGGTACCCCCTGGAAATGGAATCTGGCATCTGTGATTTGCCCGACACTCCCCCGGGGAGCTCTGGGAATAATTAATTTTCCCTGATTACCACCCATTACCCAGGACCAAATGAGGGATGAGCTCTAAAGGATAAAAAAAAAAAAAAAGGTTGTTTAATCATGTAGATATATAGGATTTCACGGTGTATTTGCGGACAGACCCAAATGAAGATTACCCAGACAGGTACTGATAACTCCAGCAGAATTTATCCCAAAGCCACGGTCAGCTCGTAACAAAAGAGCCCATTATTTTTGGGAATGTTAAACTGGCTCTTCCAGCAGTGTCCCACAGGCAAACAACCACCTCCTGGGTTCAGTGAACCAATTTCAGTGTAAGGATTGACTCTCTGAAAAGAAATGAAGGTTTCTAGTGTGTGTTTGCTGTAATGGTCTTTTCAAACATTAATGCTGTATATAAAGGGCAGAATTAAGCAGCCCCATTACACACTTTATAAATGTACCAGCCATCATAGCCTTGTGGATGTTTATTATCATTCAAAACTAATAACTTTGGTTAAATTCAGTTTAAAAATGAGGCCCTGTGAGCTGCGAGAGCTTTTGCTCACACGCCAACCAACCAGTTACGTGCTTACATCCCTCTCTCTGAACATATCAGTCATTTAATAATCAGATAATTTTGTTCTTTCATTCTTTTTTTTTTTTTTTTCCTGCCACAGACT
>NW_020957559.1:26076-30255 GCF_003031625.1 Empidonax traillii | reverse complement strand
CTAATAACTTTGGTTAAATTCAGTTTAAAAATGAGGCCCTGTGAGCTGCGAGAGCTTTTGCTCACACGCCAACCAACCAGTTACGTGCTTACATCCCTCTCTCTGAACATATCAGTCATTTAATAATCAGATAATTTTGTTCTTTCATTCTTTTTTTTTTTTTTTTCCTGCCACAGACTTGCTGGGAGGGCACAGAGAGACACTTAGAGAGGTGAAAAATGATTTTGAGTTTCTCTGTTCTTCCGCCTTAAATCTGACTGTTACAGAGTTGAGCATTTGAAGGGTTCTCAAGCTGAGGATCCAAAACTCCAACTGCTTGAAATCACTGGGATGGATTGCTCTAGTGGCCCTGGAAAGGTCTAGTCCAGATGAGCAGTTTCAGAAATATCTACAAGCACAAATTAGGAAATACATACATATACAGAATTTTTGGTTAGGGCCCCTTCATCCCTCAACCCTGTTGCCCATTCATGCCATGCCAATTGTTTTTTGGGGTTTTGTGTGGCAATCCTCATTCCTGAGGCCTGGGATCAGCCTGGGATCCTCTCAGCATGCCCCTATTGACCCCAAAAAGCAGATAGCAACCCTTGAGGGCAATTCATCCCAGCAGTGACCTCAAACTCTGTCTGAAGGTACCTGCCTCGGCCTGGTACCTGCTGTAGGACTGAGGTGACAAGAGTCTAAAATTTGGGGAGCAAAATTAAGTGGAATTATGTGGACTGGATTCGGTTTTCTTTTGTGGCCTTTCTAGTTTTTCCAGGTCTATTGACTTTTACATAAATTCAGGGGGAACATCAAACTTTCCGTTCCCTCCTCTAAGAAAAAAAAAAAAAACCAAATAACACACCTCCAAAAGTCCCATAATTCCACGATAGGAAAACAATTCGGTGTCCACTTCAGAGCATTCCAAAGAAATAAAATTTAAAATGAAAATTTTAAAGCCGGAAGCAACTGGGCCCAGACAGGAACAAGCCCTGAAACGAAGGGCAGCACCCACAGCCAAGACAGGCAACCCAAAAAAGCTGCTCTGGCACCCGTGGGGAGGATCCTGGGCATGCAGGAGGAAACAACGAGGTGGTGCAAGGCCAGTGACGACCCTGTGGAGCCACAACCCTGGATGTGAGGAAGGGGTGAAGGCTCCTCCTCCTCCTCCTCCTCCTGCACATCTGGCAGAGCAGCAGCTGCGCTGCCCTGATCCGTGTCAGCCCCTCTCGTTTCACGGAGAGGGGGTGGGAGTAGGTGTAGGATCAGGGTTGGTTACAATGTGCCTTTCAAGCTTTTATGGATTCCCTGATCTCTCCTTTCAACAAACAAAAAAAAAATAAAATAAAGAGGGGGGAAATAAAGAGAATTTTGCCGGGAGCCAGGCGGGCCTCGTTCCCCCTCAGATCTGCCCTCCCTCGCCCACCACATACAAGGAGGGAGCTCTTCTTACCAGTCACTTTGTTTTTTTGTCCCCTAAAAACATCTGAGCAGGATTGAGGAAGGAGAGGGCCTGGGAAGCTGAAAGAGCTGAGCTCTCGCAGTGTCAGTGCGTGGAACCTCACTCACCTGCTCAAGCGAAGCCACCACCTGAGCACACCCCTAAAGCTCCGATCCAGCTGGCACTTGAACGTTAATTAATCAGGCTGTGGGAGAATTGCCATATAAAATTAATTAAAAAGGTAAAATGAGTGTAAACTTAAAGGCTTGGCTGAGCTGAGGTCCACTGCCCTGCAGCTGGCAGGGATATCTGGAAAGGACATCCCATCACAACACTTTGCCCTCCCAGAGGGAATGGGTGCAGAATTGGAAGGTGCTGAAGTTAAAACACAAATTGGCAAGGGAAAATACCAAAATTTCCAGACTAAAACCCGTTGGTAGGACCTCCTGCAGCCCGGGGGGGGGGGAGGAGGAGCACCACAATGGGCTTGGAAAGAGCAGCGACAAAAGGATAAGACTGATCCGGGTGGGGAAACCAGTAAAATGAGAAACAATCAAAGAGACAGCAGTAAAACATGCATCTGTTATTTAATCCTGGGTAAATACCCAGATTAGTGACATCAGTCTGCGCTGTTTATTTGGAGCTTACTTTGGAGCCGTGTCTCCCGAGGCTGTCACAGCTGTGGAAAGCACAACCAAGGATTTATCCCGGCTCTGGCTGGTCCTCTACTGCACAGGCATCAGGCAAAACTAGAGCTTCTGTGGAAAAGTTGTCCTTCCAGACCTTGTGCTTGTGGAAAAAAAAGCTGGTGTGACCCGGCAGAGCAAGGAAATTCAGAAGTTTCAGAGTTTCTCTTCACAAATTGTCACGTCATTTTGCAACCACTCCGTGCTTAGATGGGCTCTGAAGGTCGTGAAGGTTCATGTGGACACTGTCTCTTTTTTTTTTCATTGTTTTTCATCCCAGATTGATGCCATCTTCGCTTCCCTGCAAAGGCTGGCTCGGGTTCATAGAATCCCAGAATCACTGAGGGTGGAAAAAAATCTCCAAGGTCGTGGAGTCCCCCCTGTGCCCCATCCCCACCCTGTCCCCCAGCCCAGAGCACTGAGTGCCACGGCCAGGCCTGCCTTGGACACCTCCAGGGCTGGGCACTCCAGACCTCCCTGGGCAGCCCCTGCCAAGGCCTCACCACCCTTTCCAGCAACAAATTCCTCCTCCTGGCCAACCTGAGCCTCCCCTGGCACAGCTGGAGGCCATTCCCTCTCCTCCTGTCCCTGTTCCCTGGGAGAAGAGGCCGTCCCTCGAGTGAGAAAGCAAAACTTACTCAACTTCTAAAAAAAAAAAAGTATTAACAAACACAACCCATGCATAAAAAAAAAAAAATTTAAAAATTGCTTTTGTTTGTCTGTTTGTTTTGTGTTTGACCAGGTCAAACACCAAAACCTGTTCCCACTGCAGGGGTCCCGTTCCTCATCCGAGCCATTGGGAGCAGAGCTGGAAGTTGAGACATTTCCACGAGGCTGCTGATGTTCTTGGAGGTAAAACCTGTGAAGTTGCCTGCTGGTTTGGCCACTTGGCATCAAGGAGAGGGGGGCTGTGGAAGTGTCACTGAGCACCAGGGGCAGCTGGCAACTGCTGAGAAAGGCACATGGAAAACATGATGCCGAGCGAGCGGGGCTAATTAATGCTGGTTTCCTAAATTAGAAAGCTTTTAATGGCTAATGGTTAAAAATTACCCCTTAATGACAGCTAAAAATAGAGTATGAGACCCAAACTCCATTTCCAGCCCCGTTGCAGATCTCTTGTATGAGCTGGGAAGGTCCCTCATCATCCTGCTGTGCCTCAGAGCCAGGTCTTGATCTCCTTGATCCTACAGGAAGATGACCAGGATAATCCCTCTTAGACACCTCAATGTGTCTCAGAGGAAACAATCAGGAACACAAAAATGGAAAATACTGTCCAGTTTTTCTTTAATGTGTGAACCAAACCCAAACAATCTGGAAGGCAAACATCCACTGAGGACTTCTGGAAGAGAAATCAAACCTCTCCAGTACTGCCTTAAGCATTTGCTTACTTTTGTTGTGTTCCTCTGAATGGAAAGCTGGACTTTGGGGTTTCTCTTCTTGTCCAAGGCAGATTCTGATTTGTTTGGGGAGGAGATTCCCCCCCCCCCCCATCTTACAAGAAAGATGAGACTCTGGAGAGAGACTTTTTACAAGAACATGTAGTGACAGGACAAGGGGGGGTGGATTCAAACTGACAGCAGGTTTAGATTAAATATGAGGAAGGAATTGCTGGCTGGGAGGGTGGGCAGGCCCTGGCACAGGTTGCCCAGAGAAGCTGTGGATGCCCCTGGATCCCTGGAAGTGTCCAAGGCCGGGTTGGAGCAACCTGGGCTGGTGGAAGGTGTCCCTGCCCACGGCAGGGGGTTGGAATGAGAATTAGAAGATCCATTAGTTTGGCCAGATGGTTTTCCTCCCTTTGCCTGCCGAGGCCAAGCCCTGCAAACACTTTCTGCTGCGAACACGAGCTCAGCAATGCACGGCCTTGGCAGAACTGGAGCCTAGATTTGCTCCCGTTTCTGAGCTCCAAGATGGATTTTGATGCAATGGCTACTTTACATATTAAAATATCAGGTTTCTGCCCACACACGTAATGCATGATGGATAACAGACCCTGCAAGGCAGCCATTGGAAAAGACCCCAAAATCTGCGATTTATGCAGGAGGGAAGAGTTCCTGCTCCTTGTTTTTCAGC
>NW_020957559.1:23374-26055 GCF_003031625.1 Empidonax traillii | reverse complement strand
CTAATAACTTTGGTTAAATTCAGTTTAAAAATGAGGCCCTGTGAGCTGCGAGAGCTTTTGCTCACACGCCAACCAACCAGTTACGTGCTTACATCCCTCTCTCTGAACATATCAGTCATTTAATAATCAGATAATTTTGTTCTTTCATTCTTTTTTTTTTTTTTTTCCTGCCACAGACTTGCTGGGAGGACACAGAGAGACACTTAGAGAGGTGAAAAATGATTTTGAGTTTCTCTGTTCTTCCGCCTTAAATCTGACTGTTACAGAGTTGAGCATTTGAAGGGTTCTCAAGCTGAGGATCCAAAACTCAAACTGCTTGAAATCACTGGGATGGATTGCTCTAGTGGCCCTGGAAAGGTCTAGTCCAGATGAGCAGTTTCAGAAATATCTACAAGCACAAATTAGGAAATACATACATATACAGAATTTTTGGTTAGGGCCCCTTCATCCCTCAACCCTGTTGCCCATTCATGCCATGCCAATTGTTTTTTGGGGTTTTGTGTGGCAATCCTCATTCCTGAGGCCTGGGATCAGCCTGGGATCCTCTCAGCATGCCCCTATTGACCCCAAAAAGCAGATAGCAACCCTTGAGGGCAATTCATCCCAGCAGTGACCTCAAACTCTCTCTGAAGGTACCTGCCTCAGCCTGGTACCTGCTGTAGGACTGAGGTGACAAGAGTCTAAAATTTGGGGAGCAAAATTAAGTGGAATTATGTGGACTGGATTCTGTTTTCTTTTGTGGCCTTTCTAGTTTTTCCAGGTCTATTGACTTTTACATAAATTCAGGGGGAACATCAAACTTTCCGTTCCCTTCTCTAAGAAAAAAAAAAACAACCAAATAACACACCTCCAAAAGTCCCATAATTCCACGATAGGAAAACAATTCGGTGTCCACTTCAGAGCATTGCAAAGAAATAAAATTTATAATGAAAATTTTAAAGCCGGAAGCAACTGGGCCCAGGCAGGAACAAGCCCTGAAACGAAGGGCAGCACCCACAGCCAAGACAGGCAACCCAAAAAAGCTGCTCTGGCACCCGTGGGGAGGATCCTGGGCATGCAGGAGGAAACAGCGAGGTGGTGCAAGGCCAGTGACGACCCTGTGGAGCCACAACCCTGGATGTGAGGAAGGGGTGAAGTCTCCTCCTCCTCCTCCTCCTCCTGCACATCTGGCAGAGCAGCAGCTGCGCTGCCCTGATCCGTGTCAGCCCCTCTCGTTTCACGGAGAGGGGGTGGGAGTAGGTGTAGGATCAGGGTTGGTTACAATGCGCCTTTCAAGCTTTTATGGATTCCCTGATCTCTCCTTTCAACAACAAAAAAAATAAAATAAAATAAAGAGGGGGGGAAATAAAGAGAAGAATTTTGCCGGGAGCCAGGCGGGCCTCGTTCCCCCTCAGATCTGCCCTCCCTCGCCCACCACATACAAGGAGGGAGCTCTTCTTACCAGTTCCTTTTTTTTTTATTTTGTCCCCTAAAAACATCTGAGCAGGATTGAGCAAGGAGAGGGCCTGGGAAGCTGAAAGAGCTGAGCTCTCGCAGTGTCAGTGCGTGGAACCTCACTCACCTGCTCAAGCGAAGCCACCACCTGAGCACACCCCTAAAGCTCCGATCCAGCTGGCACTTGAACGTTAATTAATCAGGCTGTGGGAGAATTGCCATATAAAATTAATTAAAAAGGTAAAATGAGTGTAAACTTAAAGGCTTGGCTGAGCTGAGGTCCACTGCCCTGCAGCTGGCAGGGATATCTGGAAAGGACATCCCATCACAACACTTTGCCCTCCCAGAGGGAATGGGTGCAGAATTGGAAGGTGCTGGAGTTAAAACACAAATTGGCAAGGGAAAATACCAAAATTTCCAGATTAAAACCCGTTGGTAGGACCTCCTGCAGCCCGGGGGGGGGGAGGAGGAGCACCACAGTGGGCTTGGAAAGAGCAGCGACAAAAGGATAAGACTGATCCGGGTGGGGAAACCAGTAAAATGAGAAACAATCAAAGAGACAGCAGTAAAACATGCATCTGTTATTTAATCCTGGGTAAATACCCAGATTAGTGACATCAGTCTGCGCTGTTTATTTGGAGCTTACTTTGGAGCCGTGTCTCCCGAGGCTGTCACAGCTGTGGAAAGCACAACCAAGGATTTATCCCGGCTCTGGCTGGTCCTCTACAGCACAGGCACCAGGCAAAACTAGAGCTTCTGTGGAAAAGTTGTCCTTCCAGACCTTGTGCTCGTGGAAAAAAAAGCTGGTGTGACCCGGCAGAGCAAGGAAATTCAGAAGTTTCAGAGTTTCTCTTCACAAATTGTCACGTCATTTTGCAACCCCTCCGTGCTTAGATGGGCTCTGAAGGTCGTGAAGGTTCATGTGGACACTGTCTCTTTTTTTTTTCATTGTTTTTCATCCCAGATTGATGCCATCTTCGCTTCCCTGCAAAGGCTGGCTCTGGTTCATAGAATCCCAGAATCACTGAGGGTGGAAAAAAATCTCCAAGGTCGTGGAGTCCCCCCTGTGCCCCATCCCCACCTTGTCCCCCAGCCCAGAGCACTGAGTGCCACGGCCAGGCCTGCCTTGGACACCTGCAGGGCTGGGCACTCCAAACCTCCCTGGGCAGCCCCTGCCAAGGCCTCACCACCCTTTCCAGCAACAAATTCCTCCTCCTGGCCAACCTGAGCCTCCCCTGGCACAGCTG
>NW_020957559.1:0-21050 GCF_003031625.1 Empidonax traillii | reverse complement strand
CCTAGATTTGCTCCCGTTTCTGAGCTCCAAGATGGATTTTGATGCAATGGCTACTTTACATATTAAAATATCAGGTTTCTGCCCACACACGTAATGCATGATGGATAACAGACCCTGCAAGGCAGCCATTGGAAAAGACCCCAAAATCTGCGATTTATGCAGGAGGGAAGAGTTCCTGCTCCTTGTTTTTCAGCTTGAATTTATACACGACCAGAGGTGTCGCCCCTCAGAAGCTCCACGATGCACATCTGGTTTCACATGCTGTCCTTTCACCCACAACCTAAAATCATAAGCTGAAACTCCACAGACACTAACGAAAATTATTCCCCTTCGAGCTGCTTTATTAAAATGCAACCTCAAGAAATACTGGCAAGGCAGGAAAGCGACTTTAATCCAATACTTGTTATCCTCTTCCATAGGTTTTAAATCACTCTCTTTGCTCCCTACTTTGAGCAAATACACCCTTATTGTTTTCCTAGTCCTGCTACGACCTTCTGGGAATGTTTTCATCGGGTAGAGCAACCTGCAGCCCCCTACTTTATAAATCTCCCTCGCTCCAAGTGTTAACACCGGCTAATTCTCCGCTTCAGAGAGGAAACCGTGTTTGTTTTTTTGAAGAGTCTGCTGGGAAGAGGAATATTTGCCTTTAAAATATTTTTTTTCCCATTTCATAAATTGTCTGGAGCTCTCTTCCCAGCGGGGCAGCAGCAGGCTGTTTACGTAAGTGGAGAGGCAAGCTCGCTTTTCCCATTACTTCCACAAAAGTACGATTAACGGCGATAACTATGCTAATTATTGCACTGACTGGACCCGGAATGCACCTCACTGGCCGGAGAGTAATAACTGGGTAATAATTAACTTCTTTTTTCCCCTCAATTACCTTTTATTAGGAGGGCAGGAGGCGTCAAAGCGAAACAGCCGCGGATCCGCCGAGGAGAGCCCGCGTTTTCCGAAGGAACCTGAGCGGGAGAGGGAGAGGCAGCGCAAGACACCACCATGGCGAGCTGGGCCGTGGAGTTGCTCGGCTTCTCCCTCAGCCTGCTGGGCCTGCTCGGCACGCTGCTCGCCACCCTCCTGCCCCACTGGTGGCGGACGGCCCACGTGGGCGCCAGCATCGTCACGGCCGTGTCCCACACCAAGGGGCTGTGGATGGAGTGCGCGTGGCACGGCACCGGCGCCTTCCAGTGCCAGGCCCACCGCTCGCAGCTGGCGCTGCCGCCCGACCTGCGGGCCGCGCGGGCCATGATGGTGGCGTCGTGCTGCCTGTCGGCGCTGGCCTGCGCCATGGCCGTGCCGGGGATGCGCTGCACGCGCTGCGCCGACGCCCACCCCGCCAAGGCCTCGCTGGCCCTCTCCGGCGGCACCGTGTTCGTCGTGGCCGGCCTGCTCTGCCTCGTGCCCGTGTCCTGGAGCGCCAACGACGTGGTGGCGGATTTCTACGGCCCCGCGCTGCCCGGCGGGGCGAGGTACGAGCTGGGCCAGGCGCTGTACCTGGGCTTCGCCTCGGCGCTGCTGACGCTGCTGGGGGGGGCCTTGCTGTGCTCGCCCGGACGGTGTTGTGGTGATGGGGAGGCTCCCCAGCTCCGGACTGATCCCTCCTGCTCACCACCCGCTGCCTGCGAGGGAAACCCTGCCCCTTCCCTGGCATCTGCGACCCACGGCGGGTACAGGCTGAGCGACTACGTGTGAGATACAGGCTGTGTGACTGTGTGTGAGATTGTGAGATACAGGCTGTGTGAGATACAGGCTGTGTGAGATACAGGCTGTGTGACTGTGTGTGAGATTGTGAGATACAGGCTGTGTGAGATACAGGCTGTGTGAGATACAGGCTGTGTGACTGTGTGTGAGATTGTGAGATACAGGCTATGTGAGATACAGGCTGAGTGAGATACAGGCTGAGTGTGAGATACAGGCTGAGCGACGGTGTGTGAGTTCCCCGCCATCGACCGGCCAGCCAGAGCTGCTTGAGGCACCAAACAAAGCTGAGATGACTTTGGACTGACACTTTGAATTCATGCTTTGAACTTACACTTTGAATTTATACTTTGAATTCACACTTCGAATTCATACTTTGAACTTATACTTTGAAGTTGTACTTCACTTTGAATTTATACTTTGAATACACACTTTGAATTCATCCTTTGAATTCTCACTTTTTGAATTTACACTTTGAATTCACACTTTTTGAATTTACACTTCGAATTCACAGTTCAAATTCACACTTTGAATTTACACTTTAAATTTACACTTTGAATTTACGGTTTGAATTCATCCTTTGAATTCAAACTTTGAATTCATACTTTGAATGTGCATTGAATTTACACTGAATTAATACTTTGAATTCATACTTTATATTTATACTTTGTTTGTGTTCATATTTTGAATTCATACTTTGTGTTCATATTTTGAATTCATACTTTGTGTTCATACTTTATATTCATACTTTAAGTTCATACTTTATAGTCGTACTTTGTATTCATACTTTGAGTTTACGCTTTGAATTCGTCCTTTGAATTTATACTTCGAACTTACACTTCGATTTTACGCTTTGAATTCATATTTCGAATTTGTGCTTGGAGTTCACAAGGGTTGTGACACAAAGTTTACCGCTGTCCGTTTCTTCCTCTCCTTTCTTTCTGGAGAAGGGAGGAAGGTGTTTTTTTTGGGGAATAAATACAAAGGAGGATTCGATATCCCCAGACCTGCCAACCTTCAATCAGGTGGCTCAAGGGCAGTTCTGTTAAAAGTGATATTTTAGGTTGTAGTTTGTGCCCTTCAACCAGCACCGAAGCAGAACTGACCACAACTCGATGTTCTTTTCCAACAAAAGCTGCTGTTTTGCCTAAACCGTGGAATTTGGTGGGATACACAGGGATTTTCAGCAGTGATTGCCTGCTCGGTGTCTCATTTCCATAAGGCACCAATGTTTCCTCGTGACAAGGTACTAATTTTACTTTGACTTCGCTGTTTGCTTTTTCACAGCCCCTTGAAACGCGGATTTCAATAGCACTGTGACAGATGTGCTTGACAGGCTGTTCTGGCCAATATTTGAAGTGGCGCTGCAATGTTTTGACCTCATCAAAATCAACTTTCAGCACGTTTTTGAAACGTGCATCGCCAGGGAGAGAAACCAGCTCAGTGGCTCAGAGCTGGGTGTTTTACAAGTGTCAGCGTTAGAATGAAACTGGATGTTTGATGTTAAAATATTCACTAAAAAAAAAAATTAAGAGAAATTATCAGAACTTAATGAGCATTTAGCCCTTGGGCAGATTTAGCACTCTGTGCATAGACACTGGAAAAACAGTTCCTAGGACCCTATTCCCAAATCCTACTCAATGAAATGGGCTCATTTCTTAGGCTCAGTCATGGTATTTTTTCCCTGCAGTCCTGGCTGAAGGTGCATTAGGGTTAACATGGATATTTCCATCTCCTCTGGTGGGTTTTGGGAAACTCCCATTCGTCCAGGATTCAGGGCAGCTCCCGTGTCCTTCACGGGTTGTGATCGCTGCCCGGCAGGAACAGCAAATCAAGGCATTCCCTTCTAAAATCCTCACAAATTTAAATCATTCCACGGCGTGTTCAACCAATTAAAAATCGAAATAACGAGCAAAGAAGCCCAACCCTCCCATTTCATGTTCTAGCAAAAACCCAATCACACAAATTCTGGTATAAAACCATCACAAGAAAGAAAAACACTGGATTCCTGTTATGAGAAAAAAAAAAAAAAAGTAATAGCAAGACCTGTGAGGTAACTACTTTAATTTGGCCAAGAAAAAGCCCGTTTGCCACTCTGTTATTGCCTTTACCACCTCCAGAGCTGGGATCTTCTCACCCTGAACCTTCTTTTTGGGGCTGATCCCCTTTGCCATTTGTTCTGGGGGGGGATTTGAGTTGTGGCAGAGGGTTTTGCTGCACTGCTGAAGGTCAACGACAGCACTGGCTTTTCAAAGACAAAATGGCATTTCTAAGCAGTTTGCTGAGACCAGGAATGATAAAAAAAATATGTGGGGCCAGACTTTTTGGTGGTTTCTGGTGATGGAGTGACAGGACAAGAGGGAATGGCTTTAAACCGACAGAGGGCAGGGTTAGATGGGATATTGGGAAGGAATTGCTGGCTGGGAGGGTGGGGAGGGGCTGGGATAGAATTCCCAGAGAAGCTGTGGCTGCCCCTGGATCCCTGGCAGTGTCCAAGGCCAGGTTGGAGCAACCTGGGCTGGTGGAAGGTGTCCCTGCCCATGGCAGGGGGTGGACTGAGATGATCTTTAAGGTCCCTTCCAGCCCAAACCATTCCATGATTCCGTGACTGATCACTGACACTGCAAACATCTCAGTAACAGCCTCTGAGGTGCAAAGAACCCCCAGAAACTGCTTTCACAGTGGTTTTTTGGAGAAGATGGAGACCAACTGTTCACAGTCCAGTACAGGTTTTCTGGGAAGCCTTTCCAGGAGCGAAGGTGGCCCAGTGAAGGTGGTAGATTCCCAAGGGTTTTCCTGTATTTACATCACAACAGATCCTGCCAAGTGATTAGATATCAACCTGAAGGAGGGCTTTGGACGGCCATGAATGCTGGAACAGGAGCCCAAGTGCAGGAAATGGGCTGGTGGGTCATTAGGTGGTGTGTTTGTAATATGCTGATAAATGAACTCACTTGCCAAGCTGTTTGTGCGGTGGGAATGCTCCTGAGTGGTGCTATTCTTGCTGCACAAAGTCCCAGCCAAGCAGGAGACGTGACAGGAGCAAGAACAGTTTATAAAGCCCTGGCAGAAAGACCTGGAAGTGCTTGGATGTCAATAAAGGCAGGGAAATGGTTTCTTTCACAGGGGGCTGTGAACCAGTGGATCTTGTTCCACTGCAAAACTGACAATAATTTCTACTTCTTTTTCTTTCTTTTCTTTCCTTCTTTCTTTCCTGTCTTCCTTCTTTCTCTCTTTTCTTTCCTTCTTTCTTCTCCTTCTTTCCTCCTTTCTTTCTTTCCTTTCTCTCTTTCTTTCCTTTCCTTCTTTTCCTTCTTTCCTTTCTCTCTTTCTTTCCTTTCCTTCTTTCCTTCCTTCTTTTCTTTCCTTTCTTCCTTCTTTCTCTCTTTTCTTTTCTTTCCTTCCTTCTTTCTCTCTTTTCTTTCCTTCCTTCCTTCTTTCTTTTCTTTCCTTCTTTCTTTTCTTTCCTTCTCTCTTTTCTTTCCTTCTTTCTTTCCTTTCTTCCTTCTTTCTCTCTTTCCTTCTTTCTTTTCCTTCTTTCCTCCTTTCTTTCTTTCTCTTTCTTTCCTTCTTTCTTCCTCTTTCTTTCCTTCTTTCTTCCTCTTTCTTTCTTCCTCCCTTCCTCTTTCTTTCTTTCCTTCCTTCTTCCCTCCCTCTCTTCCTTCCTTTCTCCCTTCCTTTTTTCCTTTCTTTCTTTCCTTTCTCTCTTCCTTTTTTCCTTTCTTTCCTTCCTTGAAAACCAGCACCTGAGGTGCACTGAGTGTCACAAAACCAGGCAGAGTCACTGACAGAAAGAAACTCTCTGGGTCATGAACTGGTTGGTGGTTTTGTTCTGCTTTTTTTTTTCCACAAGTCCTGGAGTGAGGTAACTGGATAAACCACAACAAAACATGAATCAATTCTTCAAGAAACGTGTCTGAGTTGACAAATAAGATGAGGAAATGAGTTCAATTCAGTAATTCGAAGTTCTGCTGATCTAAGACACCCAACAATTAGCTGGTAATTAAGGTTTTTCACATCAGTGTATTAAGATTAATGAAAATTACAGGATGGTTTGGGTTGGTAGGGACCTTAAAGTCCTATTATCCCCTTTTCCTATTCTTACAGTTTTCTATAAACTCAAACACCTGAATGGGCTTAAAACTGCTCTACAAAGACAGGATATACCAACCTCCCCCTCCCCTCTTTTTTTTTTTTTTTCCTGGAGGCAAAAAGCTTGTTAATTTTATTTTCTGCTTTAAGCACGAGGAAAACATAAATTTCATTAGCTCCCAACCTCAAAGATCTTCGGTAAGCAGACTGTCAGAAAGCAGGGGGAATGAAAAGAGTGAATCAATGCACAGATCTGACCTGTGAAGAGCTATAAGATAAACGCTCCCTATCTGTGCGGGGATGTAGCAAATGGAGAAATTCCGGCCCCATCGACTTTCCCGAGGTCAGGATTTCACCCCTAAGCTCATTTAACACCGTCAATACGTCCCAAATCTATTAGGGGAGCTTTTAACTCAAAGGGCTTCCAGAGCGAAGGGAATCAAAGCCGGGGGAGTTTTGCCCTCCCCGAAGAAGGACGGCAAGGAAAGGCTGGTGACCAATTTTCACTTTTAGAACGTCCTAAACACCGGTGTCGATCGAGGCCCCCCTGATATGGGGTGCTCTGGGATCCGTCCCGGCTCGGGATTGCCGCCTCTTCCCCGGCGATTCCAGCTCCATCCTCATTCCAGGCTGCCTTTGTGATGCGCCATCAGCTGCTTTTCGGTGCTCCCAGCCCTGCCGAGAGAGAAAAGGGCGGGTGACACAGCAGTGCCACCCTCCAGCTCCTCCCCGAGCTGCCCAGTGGGTTTATTTGGTCACAGCTCGAAGGGCTGAGCGCTCCTCCCGCGGAAAACACGGGGGAGAAAGAGTCGGGAATGATCAGCGAGCCTTGGGAAGAATTGCTGATGCCCCCTCAGGGCTTTGGGAATAGGATGGAGATTGGGGTGAGGGGGCTGATGAGGAGCTTTTGGGGTTGTTCAGCCTGGAGAAGAGGAGATTTTGGGGTGAGCTGATTGTGGCCTTGCAGGGCCTGAAAGGAGAGACAAGGAAGGTGGAGAGAGGTTATTTCCAAGGGATGGAGTGACAGGACACAGGGAATGGCTTCAAACTGCCAGAGGGCAGGGTTAGATGGGATATTGGGAAGGAATTCTTGGCTGGGAGGGTGGGCAGGCCCTGGCACAGGTTGCCCAGAGAAGCTGTGGCTGCCCCTGGATCCCTGGAAGTGTCCCAGGCCAGGCTGGATAAACTTGGAGCAACCTGGGCTGGTGGAAGGTGTCCCTGCCCATGGCAGGGGGTGGAACAGGATGATCTTTAATGTCCCTTCCAGCCCAAACCATTCCATGATTCTATGATGACATGGAAACCTCAGTGAGAATTGCATGGAAGCAAATGTCTTTTAACAGCTGCATCCAGGGAAAAAAGCCTGCTGATAATATGACAGAAACAACCTCTAAACAAATTTGGTGATGAAGCTGGTAATGAACCAAATGAATTTACTAATGGGGATCACAGGTTTCTTCCATAGTATTTAGAATTAATAGTAAAAACTGTTAATAAATTAGGAGATGAGAGATGGCAGCGAGCCAGGCAAGGGGAAATATCCCTTAAACACCTCAAGATCTCCAGTCTGTGAAAGAAGGACATGGAGCTCACGTTTCCCACAGGTTTGAGCTGAACAAAGAAATGCCCCGTGGGTCCCGAAGGGCCTGGCTGCACACAAGAAGCTCTGGGGCCTTTGCACCTCAGCCTTAACCTGAACACAGGAGGGAGAGAAGTGCAGGGATGAGAAAAGGGAGGGAAAATACTCCAGGGGAGCTCCCTGGAACACGGTGTCCCATCTGGAGTTGGGGAATTTGTGCACAGGATGGTTTGGGTGGGAAGGGACCTCAAGGATCATCCCTGCCACAGGCAGGGACACCTTCCACCAGCCCAGGTTGCTCCAACCTGGCCTTGGATACTTCCAGGGATCCAGGGGCAGCCACAGCTTCTCTGGGAATTCTATCCCAAGCCCTCACCACCCTCAAAGGGAAGAATTTCTTCCCAAAATCTAATCTAGCCCTGCCCTCCTTCAGCTTAAGGCTGTTCACTCTCATCCTATCACCACCTGCCCTTGGGAAAAGTCCCTCTCCAGCCTTCTCGTGGCCCCTTTTGGCACTGAAAGGCTGCTATAAAATCTCCCTGGATTCTTAAATGCTCTTTCAAAATATCCTCTCAATGCCATCTCCAAATCCATCTTCCCTGTCCAAAGGGAAAGAATATCTCAGTGGAGGATGATCTGAATTATCTGCTGCTCCTGATTTAAACTTCACTGTGCTCCATGGGAGCCAACTCCAACTCATGTTTCACCTGAATGCCTGTGGAAAAAGCCACCTACAGCTCCCTGTAGGTTAATCCCACGATCCCAAAGGATGCAGCCAATAGCTCCTTTCCTATTTAAACCCGGTCTGAATTGGGTATTAACTACCTGCTGTGTTTGGCAGGTCTCTTATTCCTAAAATAAATAGCTGCATGAAAAGCCATAAACTCTATATTGGACTTTTTCATTAAAAAAAAAAAAAAAAAAAAAAAAAAAAAGTAATAATAATAATAAAAAAAATCAAAGTAGAGTCAGGATTTGAGCAGCCTCACTTATTGCAGTCAGTCTGGCTCCCACAGCTGCTCCTGCTGGACTGGCTCCTTTCAGCCAAGAGGAGCTGCAGCCCAACGTTTCCTGCTGAAGTTTTGCCTCACCCAGAGCAAAGCCAAGTGAGTTTTGGACAGGGCTCTCCCACGCTTAGAAATTATGAATGTGCTCTTATTAGAGCAGGTTGCATGTTTTGCATTAAACAGCCATTCAAATACCAGCCCAGCAAAATGTTGGTGGAGGGGAGAGCTGCTCTGGTTAAAAGGACACGTTTTTCTTCCAGTCTCCATCAAAACTCACCCAAATCTATCACTGGGAGGATCTGAGGAGGTTAACGAAGATTTTGCTCACTGGGGACGAGCCTTTTGCAGGTTCCACTGCAGTTCATAAAAGAGGGGGAGGAAAAAAAAAGGAAAAAAAAAAAAAAAAAGAAGAAAAAGAGGAAAATAGCATTTTCTCCTCCTGCTTTTTAAAAACCTGCCTGTGCTGAGCTGAGACCCACTGAGTGTCTCAGAAAGTGCTTTGGTTTCATCAATCCCAGGATGGTTTGGGTTGGAAGGGACCTTAAAGTCCATCCAGTGCCACCCCCTGCCATGGGCAGGGACACCTTCCACCAGCCCAGGGTGCTCCAACCTGGCCTTGGACACTTCCAGGAATCCAGGGGCAGCCACAGCTTCTCTGGGAATTCTATCCCAGCCCCTCCCCACCCTCACAGTACAGAATTTCCTCCCAATATCCCACCTAACCCTGCTTTTTGTCACTCTGAACCCGTTCCCCCCCCCCGTCCTGTCACTCCAGGCCCTTGTGAGCAGCCCCCCTCTCCAAGTCAAACCCCAAAAGGAAGATTCCCTCTAAAAGCCAGAGGATTTCAGTGCTCCAGCAGAATTCCACGCCTCGTTCTGAGCTAAAAACCAGGCCCGGCAAGCTGGTTAAATGGAGTTAAAGATTAGCAATGTTGCCATCCTGTGGCTGCTTTCAGCAAAGGCTCAGGGCGTGATCCTGAATTTGTTAATCACCAGGAAGCAGATTGCACCTGGATTCCGCTGTTAAAATGAACAGACAGCAATTAAAGTTGTTATTATTATAGAACATAATCAGCCCTTTGTTACAGTAATTATTTATACACAGCAAGGATGTGTGCACAGTAAATAAGGTGGTGTCACCCCTTCCACTGGGATTCTCGTCCTCGTGGATTTATAGGGCAGGTTTAAAGCTGACCTATAATTAACCTTGAGTTATCCAAGCAGAAACTGTAAATTGAGAAGTAAAAATCACCTCTTAGTGCCAAAAAAAAAAAGAAAAAATTACAAAAGGACAAGGAGTCAGTTTAATGCCCTTCAGGTTTGAAATGACTTTTAAGTTAAATTTTAACGTTCCAACCCCTGAATTAATTCATCTTATGACTGCTATAATAATTTGTGATTTTCAGTAATTTGATTATGTTTTCTCTCTCTCTCTCTCTCCACTCCAATCCCTTCTCTCCAGCATCACACCAAGCTCTTCCCTACTGACAAAAAACATCCAAGGAAAGGATCCCTGGAAGTGTCCCAGGCCAGGTTGGAGCAACCTGAGCTAGTGGGAAGTTGTCCCTGCCCGTGGCAGGGCATTGGAATGAGATGATCTTTGAGGTCCCAAACCATTCTGGGATTCCACGATTCCGTTGGAAAATTGCTTCCCAACTCCTTGGAAACGGGCAGGTTTTTATGGGGGCAGAATTTGGAATCCTGGAGCACCCAGCCAACACCTCCTCTCCTTGCAGAGTAAATCCACACCTTCTTTCCTGCCCTGCCCTTGATTTGGAAGCACATCCAGCTGGTGCCACCCCACCGGTGCCAGGAAAAGGGAAAGTAGAAACATCCACTGGCTCCTGCAGCAAAAAATAACAGTTTAAACAGGTTCAATTAGACAGGCTGAGATCCCATTCCATTCCCACTCCCATTCCAACCTGGCCTGTTTCCATTTCCCTCAGCAAACAAACACTTCAGAATTCCTTATTTCAGCTTGGCTGAAATCAAAACAGAGGTGCCTGCCCGGATTATTTATTTACTTTTTCCTGGCTAAGTGGGGGAAGTTTATAGCGAGACAAAACCTGGCACTATTTATCATCATAATTTATCATCATTGTGCTTATGATTCACACCAAGGGGAGGGGGGAGAATCCACAGGGGATATCTGGGAAATAACAGCCCCCCAAATGAAGCTTTTCTGGTTAAACTCATGGCAAGGAAAGCACTTTAAGTAGAAAATGCAAAAGACACCACACGTGGGCAACAGTGTGTGTGGATGTCTAGGTGGACTCGATGGCACAGACTGAAAATAAGAGCAGATTTAAATAACTGGATCACAGGATAATAATTGGAGCACGAAGAAACCCCAAACACAACGATTTTGGGGGAGCTAAACCCCGACCAGCCCTCACAGAAAAAGATGGCAACGAGTTCAAAGACACACAAACAGGTTCTTCTCCTTTTCAAGAGCACCAGGATCGGGTTTTCAGCCCCTGGAAGAGCCCCAGTTCACGACCAGTTTCCAGACAGAGAGAAACCTGTGAACCTTTTTTAATTCTTCATGCCCTAAGAGGCAAAAACCCTCTCAAATTGCAGGCCATGAGGCCTCAGGGCCGTGGCTTTCTGGGATTTCCAGCTGAGGGAAGGAGCAGGGGGGGGATTCTCAGCGATATCACTTGGCTGCCAGCGGTTTTCCAGGCTCCAGGAAAAGCCTGGCTCGTTGGCAGGCAGGGAAAGGGAAAGCTGAACCGCTCCCAGGTTTGCAGATTCCTGCTGCAGATTCCAGGGATCCAGGGGCAGCCACAGCTTCTCTGGGAATTCTATCCCAAGCCCTCCCCAGCCTCACAGGGAAGAATTCCTTCCCAGTATCTGATCTAAACCCATCATTCAATTTGAATCCATTCCCCCTTGTCCTGTCGCTCCAGGCCCACTTGTAACAGTCTATTCACAACTCTTTTTAATTCACCAGGTGGAAAGAAGCCCAAAATAATCACTTTATATAGAAAAAAAAAAAGAAATAAAGAAGAAAAGAAATGTCTTCTAGTCCATCTAAGTTTGGAGTAGAGGCTTCTGCTTCCTTTGCCTTGTTTTGGGTAACACTGTCACCTGCTGGCAGGAGAGGGCAAAACTCAAGTTTTGGGGCAAGAAAAGAGCCCTTCCCATCCCAGAAGTTAAAAATAAACCCCGGTAAAACGCAACCTGGAAAAAACCAGGTGCTCCTGGTTAAGAAGGATCACCACGGGTGATCAGAAACCCCAACGGTGCCAAACTCCCTCCCCCACAACCAGGAACTCTCAGCTTCCCATCCACTCCCTTTCCCCAAACGCCACTTCCAGCTCCAATTAATCCACACCTGTCACTTTTCCTCTCCCAGCCACCTCCATTTCCACCTACACGTTCCTCCTTTTTAATGAGCAAGGAGTGACTCCTGACAGGATGGGGGGAATCAAGCTCTGCATTCCAAGGAATGAGGGGCAGGACAAGAGGGAACGGCCTCAGGCTGTGCCAGGGAAGGGTCAGGATGGACATCAGGAGGAATTTCCTCCTGGAAAGGGTGGTCAGGCACTGGAAGGGTGCTTATATAAAATACAGAGTCTGTTTTGAATCCACAGGCCAAGTAGTATCAAACAAATTCTGACCCAAAGGCAGTGTGGTTAAATAATTCCAAGATATATAAATACAGGGAGCTGGAGATAGCAGCAAAATCTCACACCAGAAATATTTGGATTTTAAGGTGGGATGTGCATTTGTTGAAGAGCAAAAAGATCCTCGTGATTTTAATGAGCAGTTAACTCAGTCAAGGAAAAGATCTGTCACTGGCTGAGAGTTTAAACTGTTGCTCTGGAGATGATCTTCCCTATTTCTCCCCTGACCTCTTCATTTATCTGAAACACTGACACTGTTAATGTTTCCTCCCCGTGAAACTATTTCTGCTTTTCTAAATATCAGTCCACTTTCTCAGAAGATGACAGAAGACAAACCCTAATTAATCACACAGCCAAACCCATGGAAATATTACAAGTCAAAGAGGTTTAATATGAATACATACATACACTGGGGTGTATTTTATTGGCTAAGGGAGTTAAGTTTCGAAAAAGGAAAAAAGGGGGTATTTTTAATGTCCACTCTCAAACTCTGCTGCCTCAGGAAAATCTCCTGCCTGCATTTCTTTTTTCTTAAACACAGAAACTGAACAAGGAAGAGCTTTCTCCTGCTCTTTATTTCTAAATCAGGTCTCCAGAGGGTTTATTCCTTTTGCTCTCTTGTTTCTTGCAGTTAAAAACTTTCCATTTCTGTTGAAATCATCTCGGCCCTGATCTGTGTTGTACCTGACCATCAGCTTCCAGCCCCACAGGTACTGAGGACAATTTACACTCTGCCCAGCAAATAATCCAAGATGCTGGAATGACACAATTTCCTCCTTTTTTCTTTTTTTTTTTTTTTTTTTAGCTCTTAAACCACAGCAGATCTGATGAATACATCCCATAACAGGTTACTGGAAGATATGATGCTTTGTAAACACCAATTCAGGGACTCTGACGGAGGAACTTGCAGGTTACTGGGATGGCTTTTTAATACCCAGATTTCCCTGAATTCCTTAGGCTGGGGCACTTCTTGAAGTCACCTCCCAGCTGTTTCTCCTCCTGCAAAACTACATTCCTGAAAAAGCTGTGTCTTCCACTTCAGGGTGCTACAGCAAATCTGCACAGGGAACCTTGATGGGGAGTTGAGGATTTAAAACATCTGCAAAAAGAAATGCACTCAGGCAAGGCTGCACTGACTTCAGACCGTGAAGAGTCTGCTAAAAGCTTGTTTTGTTGGATAAGCTCAGCCCTTATTTGTTTGAATCACAGGTGGTTTGATCTTCAGGTGCAGGAGGAGGCGTTTCCTCAGTCCTGGGACGTTTTGGTGCTGGGTCATTTTGAAGGCTGTCGTCAGATGGCAGTGGCCTCTCTGAAAGAAGCAGGCAGGGAAATCATTTAAGGTAAGAGAATTCAGATTAATGAAGTGAATTGGTTTGCTGAATTCACAGACCAAAAATAACTCACTAAAAAATAACCCAACAGCCCATGTTTGAGAGAGTCCAGCACGTGAAACAATGATGTGCTGGAAGGATAAGGGTCTTTAAAACCCACATGTAGGACCTGGAGAACATCAAATCCAGCTGAATTTATTTTTGATTTCACTATTACAAAACCTCTAGTGACACAGAGTCACATCAGCAGCTGCCCAAGAGCCACCTGATCTCACATTTGTCAAAAGCACCTTTCAAACACATCGAGACAAGGAGGAAGCTTTAGAATTTGCAACCAGGTTTGTTTTTTTTTTTTTTTTTAATAACATAAATCCACGATGGAAGAAACTGATTGGTAAAAGACTTGGCTGGATGTGGAGAGCCACAAAAGCTTACCATGTTCCTGCTCTGAGGAAGGAGGCCCAGAGGCTGTGTCTGGATCTGCAGGGGTGGGTGTATCCGGCTTCAGCGAAATCAAATTTATTCTCCTTTAAAAGAAGCAGAAATAGTTCAATTGCTTCATGGACATCATTTCCACAAATATTTTACTTAAAGATTTAATTCACATAGAATCAGGTGATTGTAAAGGTAGTTCAGATATATTTTCCTGCAAGAATTTTTAATTCTTTTTATATGTTGAATGGAGCAACATCCCATTCCCACCCCCTGCCATGGGCAGGGACACCTTCCACCAGCCCAGGTTGCTCCAAGTTTATCCAGCCTGGCCTTGGACACTTCCAGGGATCCAGGGGCAGCCACAGCTTCTCTGGGCAACCTGTGCCAGGGCCTGCCCACCCTCCCAGCCAGCAATTTCTTTCTAATATCTAATATTTAAATACTAATATCTGAAGGGTCTTGCCAGCTGATGGCTTCAGGTACCATTTTTGTACAGACAATGGGACCTGAGGGCAGAATCACAGGATATTCCAAGTTGGAAAGGACCCACAGGGATCATCCAAGTCCAACTCCTGGCCCAAGACAGACCCCAAGTGCTGCCATGTGGCCACGGCACAGCCAGCAGGTGAACTCTGCTCCTGCCTCCCATCTCAGGAAGCTGCACACTTATGATTCAGGAGACATTTCCAACCAGAACAAAAAAAGTTCCATGTCAAGACAGCTCCCACCAAGACCCCATGGCTGGGAATTCCTGCCTAAAACCCCCCAGTCTTTCAATGCAGCACAAGCCCAGCTTGGCGTTAACGACCCGAAAGGGCCACGTAAATCTCACCTGGGTGTCTTGAAACAGGTCTGTAATGTGTGGAGGGCAACTCTCCGGGGCTGCTTGGCCTTGCTGCTCTGGGGGGCTGCCTGGCTGCTTTTCCTCTCCTCCCAGGACGAGGCTGGAACGGTTTTGACGCCAACAGGGGTGGAGGGTGAGTCCTTGCTGGCAGCGCTGGGTGTGCTGGGTGTCAGGGAGGGAGGGCTGGTCCTGCCGGGGGGAGTCCCCTCGGCCAGCCTGGAGCTCGGGGAGGTGGATTTGGGGCACTGGCTCTTCTTCACCTTCTTCTCTGTTGCACCAGGAGTCCTGAGGCTGATCTGGGGCTTCTCCTTCAGAGGAATTCCCAGCTCGTCCTTCTCGAAGGTGACGAAGGAGCAGTATCCGTCGGTGGAGGAAATAGCCAGGAAGGATCCGTCGCTGGACCTGGTTGGGATTTGTTGTTTGTTTTTTTTTTTCCAGTAAAATTCAAGGCTTGAAGTTTTTTTTTTCAACCCTCACGCTGTCCCTGTTTTTTCACCCTCCCTCCCCTAAATCCATGTGTATATTTAAGCCCTGAGCCAGCAGAGCGGGATGTCCTGACTGGGTTCAATTTGCAGCTCCAGTCCTGATTTCCCACAGTTAAATTAAAAGTGGGGAGTCAAACAAATTACTTCGTCCCATATGTGGAGAATCACTAAGAAGGGCTGTGTAGTTAAAGCAGATTTTGACCAGAATACAGAAACCTGAACTCAGGTGGCTTCCAAAACCTCCAGACAACTGCTTTATTCCCAGTCATACAATGAGGACTTTTCATGGGCATCTGACCTGTTTCCCATTTAATTAAGAACCATAATTTTCCAGTTTGCAGGGCAAGAAAGACATGGGGTTGCTGTTCAGACACTGATGACAGTGACCACACAGATGCCATAAATTAAATACAAAGCCAGAAGATGCCACCCAGAACTTGGCCCCTTAAAAAGGGAATTTCCCTACCCCAAAAAGCACGAGGAATACAACAATTACTCACCAGGAAATGTCACTCAGGGTGTGATAATGGATGTTAGAGACGTAACCAAAGGGGAAGGACTGCTCAGTGTCATAAAAAAGCACCGAGTCTTCGGAGGCCACAGCGAACACCAAGCGATAGGGCAGGTTAAACAGAGCGGGGCACGATTTCTGACTCATCTCATCTGCAGAGCAAAGAAAGGAACACACTGACAATTCTCTCCTGCATTTATTGCAAGGTAGTGACTGCAGATATAATAAAGATGACTTTATTGATTAGATGAGCACTGAGAAGACAGCACTTGTATAAAATGTGTAATTTAATGCCAAGCACAACACCTCTGCTGCCTGAAGTTTGTGCCTTGTTGTCTTAATTGAAGAGAAGTTGGCAGAAGCTTTTTTCCCCCCCTCTGGATTGCTATTAATTTGTAAAGTTTGTCCTTTATTTTCCAGCTGAAATTTATCAGTATATTCCTGAGAACTTTAGTGTTACAGTCCCCCTTTAGGGGAGCTGCAGAGACCAACTGCAGACACTCATCTCCTTCCTTTGCAAGGGATCTAAAGATCACAACGAAAATACAAGAGGTAATCTTTAAATCCTCGAAGGAACACTCCAAATTGACCCTCTACAGAATGGAGCAAAGCTCTGCCTTTTCAACAAGAGTAACACAGGCCTTGTTAAAATATAAAACCCCTCCTGGGCCCACTGGGCTCACAATAAGGCTGCACTTCAATCCCCAGGTGAGTTCTTGTGGCACTTCATACAACCCTTTCCCCACCTCAGAATTCCTGTTCTGGCCAGTTAACACCAGCACTGCCTCAGGTTTGGCTCCCTTGAACAAACATCACTGGTTGTTGCAAACTGCCCCAACTCTCTGGTGCTCCTCTGATGTGGGGAGTTGAGACTAAGGGAAAATATTGCACTGGATCACTCCTTTAGTGCCAAACCAAGTTATTTATTTTCAACACCAAGTGGTTAAGAGTTCAAGAAAAACATTAAACGGTGTTGGCTGCAGCTTGAGAGGCCAGCAAGGTTTATCCACTCTTATCAAAAACCTACTCACAAGGTACTTAAGGTGAATTGAGAGTCTTAGAACCAGGAAACAGCTTCTGAAATGGGGTACTACACTGTCCTAATGGGGATAAAACAGCAACCAGCCAGGCTGGTTTTTTTCCCATCTTTGCTGTAAATTCCTGCTCCCTGAAGGACTCCCAGTTACCTTCATGAAACGCTCCTCTCAGCTCGAAGTAGACCGGGCAGCAGCGAACAGCCAGAGTTCCCTTCCCAGGGCACGGCAGGTGACCCACAGGCCTTCCAGAGAGAATCAGGGGGTCAGCAAGCACAGTTCCACTATTACAGTTTTTAAATAAATTAAAAAAAAAAAAAAAAAAAACACAAACCACGTTTTTTACCTTTTCAGGTTGTTTCTGGAGAACACGTAGGTGGTGTTGGTAACGTTTTCTCCTGATTCCACGCAGCCAGCTGCGAAAATAAGAGGTTGCAACGTTACTCATCGCCTCAGGAAGGGCCTGAGCACACACCCTTGGATGTCCATAAACATTCAGGCTCTCAGGAATCAGGTTGGTTTTGTTTCCTTGATGTGCTTCCCCCCTCAAAGCTTCTTTCTGGTGTTGCCAGACACCTATAAAAGCAGTGCCTGCACACTGATCCCCTCCTTGCTGTGCTGTTTTGACTCTGGCTGCAGAATGTTCTTAAGGAAGGACACAAACAAAGAGGGATCAGTCAAAAAAAACCACTCATTACCCTTTGTTTCTCTTTTAACAGAGCTCTGGTTTGCAATTTATGTGTTTCAGTTCAGAAAACTGTTATAAATCTCATTTTTATCACAGGAGGAAGTTGATGTTATGGAGTGCTAAAGGAAAACTATTGTGGAGTTTCTGGTTTCTTCAGCAGGGAGAATGAGGAATGGCATTGTTAGGATAAATCAGCATCCCTGAGCAATTGGAAAGCAATATTGAGGCACATTCAGACTAGAACAGATTGGAGAGGGAGCTGGGGGGGCTCAGCCTGGAGAAAAGGAGGCTCAGGGGGGACCTTCTGGCTCTGCAAGTCCCTGCCAGGAGGGGGGAGCCGGGGGGGGTCGGGCTCTGCTCCCAGGGAACAGGGACAGGAGGAGAGGGAACGGCCTCCAGCTGTGCCAGGGGAGGCTCAGGTTGGCCCCGAGGAGGAATTTGTTGCTGGAAAGGGTGGTGAGGCCTTGGCAGGGGCTGCCCAGGGAGGTTTGGAGTGCCCAGCCCTGCAGGTGTCCAAGGCAGGCCTGGCCGTGGCACTCAGTGCTCTGGGCTGGGGGACAGGGTGGGGATGGGACACAGGGGGGATTCCATGACCTCAGAGATCTTTTCCAACCTGGAGCTGTTTTCCAACCTCAGTCCCAGCCCACGTTGCCACACCTGGAGTGAGCAGGTAGGAGCCATCGGGGGTGAAGCTGAGCCGGCGGAAGAAGGACTTCATGCTGTCGTCGTGGAACATCCGGTAGCTCCGGGCCTGCAACGGGAGGAAAACAGGATTGGCACAAGCTGGAATTCCAGGGAGAGGAAACATCCAGTTGCACAACCCGACCTGGGGGAACTTTTTTTTTTTTTAAAGAAAAGTGTTTGGAGAAACCACGGCTCCTCCAAACTCACTTTCTGCCCCGCTATAAATTCTTCACGGCTAAGAAAAAAAACCGGGCCTTGATCCCTCCCTTCAGCTGCTGAACAAAACAATCCCAGAGCAGACCAGTAATCCAAAAATAGTCAGAACCTGGAGAACAAGATTATTTAACAGGGAGTGTAAGGGCCTGTTCCTCAGGCACTTAAATTTAACTCCAGTATTAAAGGTTGAAAGAGAACTTCTCTAATGGCAAGCTGCCTGCTCTCGGGCCTGGTCTTTAGTCTCTATAAAACTCTAAAAAATGCCTTCCCCCCAAAAAAAAAAAAAAAAGAAAAGGAATGAATAGAAGGAATTAAGAAGGTTATGGCCAGCTTGGAGGTGTTATTTTATTGTCACTTAGAACTGTTTTGGTGAAAAAAAGCTCTTTGTTTTCTCTCTTAGGGTTACAGAGAGTTTCCTGAATTTTCCCTTAATCCATGTTTTTCTTAAAAATCAGACTACCTTCTGGAAAACTTCAGGCTCCTAACTTTAAAATATTATTGCTATGTCCTATCCATGAATAAACTTACAGCTACTGGTAGGCATGCTTGAAGTTTTTCCTGTTAAAAGTTCACCAGACATAGTATTTTTCCAAGCCATTATAAATATTTACAACCAAAGGCACCGTGTCACTGCTTTGCTTGCAAGAAGTTTTGGGGGTATGGATTAGGGGGTGATTCTGGTGGTGCTGGGTGATCTTGAAGGTCACTTCCCAGCTTGATGATCCCGTGTTAGTTATATGGATCCCAGGGAATGGAACAGGAAACTCATGTGAAATATCCCCCAGCACGTTCTCCAGTGCCATCAGCGGAAGAACAACGAACCTCTCCTTCGGCTCCCGATCCAGATGGCATCTTGGTGACGTTGAAGGCCACCCTCTTGGTCTGTGTGCTGTACACCCGCAGGACCCTGCAGAGGAGCACAGAGACACTCCCTGCTCGGGCTGCAGCGACCTCAAAACCCACCCAGTGCCACCCCCTGCCATGGGCAGGGACACCTCCCACCAGCCCAGGTTGCTCCAAGTTTATCCAGCTTGGCCTTGGGCACTTCCAGGGATCCAGGGGCAGCCAAAGCTTCTCTGGGAATTCTATCCCAGCCCCTCCCCACCCTCTCAGGGAAGAATTTCTCCCCAGTATCCCACCTAACCCTACTCTCTGTCAATGTGAACCCATTCCCCTTGTCCTGTCCCTCCAGCCCTTGGGAATAGTCTCTCTCCTTCTTTCTTGGAGCTCCTTCAGGCCCAGCAAGGCCACACTCAGGTCACCCCAAAACCTTCTCTTCTCCAGGCTGAACAATCCCAGCTGTGCCAGCCTTTCCCCACAGGGCAGGAGCTCCATCCCTCTGATCATCTCATATAATTTTACTTTCACATCAACCTGCTTACAGAACAATCTGAATAAAACTTAAAAAAAAGCCACATTTATCTGGTGCATTTCCTTTTGACTCATCCTCCTAATATTCATATTAATTAATGTTAATGAATAAAACACAGCCCAGCAGCTCACCTGTCACAACTCAGGGTTGCAATGTACTGGCCTAGAGGATCCCAGGTTACCCCTTGGACATAACTCTTGTGCTCATTAAATATGGAAACCTTCTGTCCTGGAAATACAAACAGCTTTCAGATCCAAAGCTCAAACGTGTTGTAAAACCCAAATCACCCCCCCAAAAAAAAAAAAAACCCCAAACACAAAAAAAGATGCTTCCAATTTTCTGGTAAATCCCAATAGGCACTTCTACCAGCTCTGGAGCTGGGATAAAGAAATCTCTGAAAGGGATAAATAAATAAATGTAACATTTACCTTTATTGACATCCCACATTATAGCTGTGTTGTCCACAGAAGCAGAGGCCATGTAATTACCATCTGAGGTCCAACAAATATCATACACATCTTCTAAGTGGCCTCTGGAAGCCAGAAGAAAAGAAAGCAATTATTAATTTGATAATTAACAGGTATGAGTTAACAAGAGTTTTATGCATTTTTAGGTCAAAAAAAAATTAAAAAAAACAAGAGGAAAATAAAGTGTCACTGAAATAAAGCAAACAACATGTTTTTCAGCTGTTAAAAAATCCCTTCCCTGTTCAGAAGGTGGTGGGGCATTTTGGAACCAGCTAAAGGGCTCCATCAAAACCAATTTTTATTGCTTGTTGTTTGAAGACTTATCACACAGTGTGGTGACTTTCAGTATTTGAAAATTTGGGTTGTTCCTTTGCTTTAAGAGATGAATGTTCCTAAAGGATCCTGCTGGTACTTCAAGCAATCCCACCAGGGCTTCTGGAACTGTTCTCACACCAACCTCAGCAGCTGGCAGGACTGTTTCAGTTATGGGGAGCTGAGTCACTCATTTTTTATTTTTTGTTTTGTGAGAACAGCTGTACTTCGACTGCCAGTGGTGGTTTGACGCCTTGGCCACTCCCAGCTAAACTTACTGAGCCTTAGCATGTACTGTGTATATTTTATTAGCTGAGGTACACCTGAAACAACAGCTGTGATTGCATCAATCAGTTTATCTACTGATGCTCTCGGCCTTAATAATGATCCAAATTTCTACTACAAAGACAGTAAGATAAAACTTCTGAGTTCTTTTGTGTATTTCTGTGCTGAGCTCTAAGGGACTGCAAATCTCAAGAAGCCATTTCAGAAAGTGTGAGTTATGACTTAGTGATTGACTGGAGATGTAGGCACTGGGGAGAAAAAAAAGTTAAATACAATAAAATCACAGAATCACAGAAGGGTTTGGGTTGGAAGGGACATTAAAGATGATCCAGTTCCAACCCCCTGCCATGGGCAGGGACACCTTCCACCAGCCCAGGTTGCTCC
>NW_020957558.1:23691-26181 GCF_003031625.1 Empidonax traillii | reverse complement strand
TTTACTGTCTCCAGGAAAATAAAAGTGGATGTATGGAAATATTCAGCATTTGTATTTTAATTGCCCCTGAGAATCCTGTTTTGTAAAGAATGCAGCTTGTGATGGCATGAGGAAAGAAAAGACTGATGTTTCTAAGCTAAGTTCCTGTAGGAATAAGAGGCAAAGTTCAACAGCAGCATTGAAGTCCCTAAACATTGAAAGCAATTAGATTTATTGCTTTTTAGGGTGAGCATTCAGGAGAAACACATGGGAAATGTTGGTAAGAGCTGGATAGGACGAGAAGGAATGAAGGATGAGATGCAAAGGATGGGACAAACCCTCTTTTCATGTGGAGGAATCTTGGAGCTTGCAGCAATTTTAAAGGACTTTTTTGGCTAAATTCAGTAACTCTACACCAGTGAAAGGGTCTGAAAGGGAATCTGATAGGATAATACTCTTTCAGATTGCAGAGGTGACTTGTGTCCTTCGTGTCCCCTATAAAGCAAATAAAAGGTAATTAGAAAGGAGTAAGGTTGCACTCTCTTCAAACCTTTTTTTCTCGTTTGGTTTAAAAGCTTTGCCTTTGATTTTTCATCAAGGCAGGAGATGTATCCTGAAGAATAAAAGATAGTAATTTGTTTTAACAGAGCTTTTATGATTTAAAACACCACTGGTTCTGTGCCCCATAGTTTTTCCTGCCATTAACTACATGATATTATAGTTAAAGAACTTGTAGACAGCTACAAACACTGGGAAGAAGGTAAAAAGGAGTAGGAAACAGAAAAGATTCCGCATTTTAATTTGCTTCTGGCCCAAATAACCAGCTGGTCTAAGAACTCAACTTTGGACAGAGATAAAAACGTCTCTGTTTAACCAGTTTCTATTTCTTTTAAAAGGGTTGGAATGTAATAGTAGAGATGGAATGGATTTTCCCTTTCCTTTAATAGACTGGAACAGATTATCCTGGTCTGGAGGCCAGACCAGGCTCCAAATCACAACAGAGTAGAGTCTGACATTTTCCTTTCCCTTCTTGTTCTTTAGGAGACGCTGGAAGTGCAATTGGGGTCTTGCCTGGTGAAGCTGCCTTGCTGATATGCAGCAGTTGATAAGGACAGAGTTTAGGAGCCAAGGTAATCTCATTGATCCATACAAACCATGCCATGGCATTTCACAAACTTCCCTCCAGCTCTCCAGTTTCATTAGGAAGTGTCTTTAGATAAATGTTACTGTTGTGGGAAACACTTCCATAGCCATGTTTCCCTTGGTTCCCAAACCACAGCAAAATGGTCTTTGGTGTTGAGACTGTGCAACAAAAATCACTCTGTGTTTTTAAATATTGTGGACTACATGACGTATTTCAACATAATATGTATTTCTTGCTGTCTCTGAGTCACGAAGCTCCAAAGCCCTTAAACTAGATTTTGATCTGCATCTCACAACGTATCCAGCTTCCAATACACTGACCACACATCTGAGATGTGTAAGATGGTTCATTTCCACTGCAGAGGGCAAAAATCACTGTGGGTTAATATAATCATGCAAGTATGAGACCTATAGAGAATTAAAAGGGAGGGAAAGAATGAACAAAATGCTGTAAACTTAGGGTGGAAAAAAAAAGTTTAAATAAGTGGCTCAAAATCATATCACAAACATATCTTGATAAATATTTCTGTAGTGAAAGGTGGACAGTTATGTGGAGTAGTTCTAAAGGAATCACAGAATCACAGAATAGTTTGGGTTGGAAGGGACCTTAAAGATCATCTAGTCCAGCCTGCCTTCCACAAATAGGAACCACTTCCACTATCCCAGGTTGCTCCGAGCCCCATCCAACCTGACCTTGAACACTTCCAGGAGTTTAATGAAGCTGAGAGTATGGATTGGTGCTCATGTGTATGGTTTTACACTTGAATAATCATTCAATTTGGGACCCCTAAGGTGCACTCATTCCAGATGTAAAACAGGACAATTTGACCAACCTTCCTGCAGGTCCACAGGAACACTTCAGCAAAAAATATTTCCATTCCAAATATTATATTTTGAGTGAGTCTGTGATCCACTGAAGACTCATTTCTGATATTTTTTTGCGAGAAACATGAGCTGACCCACTATAACTTGTGGTGTATGTGGGTTAATGGCATGGGCTGAAGGGACACAGTTGGATGTCACAGTGATCCTTGGCACAGGGGGAAGGTCCCCTGTATGGGCAAACCAGTATGGAAACTTTCGTCCTCCTGCAGAAACTGCTGATATTTGGTTATTATTATTATTATTATTATTTGTCAGACAAGGCAGGGAGTGGAGGACAGCACAAAGGGCAAGTGAAAAGAAGAAATAAAACACGGGAAAAATATCTGAAAGAAAATTCATGTTGTCTTTGGTGGGTTATGTGATTAAGGGCTCATTTTTTCACACACACACACACACACACACACACACACACACACACACACACACACACAGAGAGAGATCCAGGGAGGCTGAGGATAAGTCCTTGTAACCCCAGTCAGTGAA
>NW_020957558.1:18407-23393 GCF_003031625.1 Empidonax traillii | reverse complement strand
CACACACACACACACACACACACACACACACACACACACACAGAGAGAGATCCAGGGAGGCTGAGGATAAGTCCTTGTAACCCCAGTCAGTGAATCCACTCCAGGTGGTTGAATCAGCCAAAAAAACAGCTTCTCAGAAACGCCCTGAAAACTGGAGGGGTTTTTGCATGAAGAGGATTAGGAATTACTATGGGATACAGAAGGAGAAAGAATTTGGAGATTGCTTGAAAGTTATTGCAGGAGATTGCAGTTATTTAAGGAGATTGCAGGAATGATGCAGAAAGACTGTGGATGGGATGTTTAGCAGGACCAAAAGCAGCAGAAGAGAGTGATTACTATGGACCAGGAAGAAACAAAGAGTAGGAAAATAGAGGGAAAAGAGTTATGGGCAAGCAGGTTGCTGGTAACTTTGTTTGTCTGGCTGAGCCCTTCACTTCCCCATAATCCATTCTACCTTATTCCTAAACCCTGTTGGTCTCGCCTGTGCTGGTGAACTCACTATTCTGAGCCAGCAAATAAATGTGATTTGCTGCAAGCCAGGCTGGCTGTGAGCAGGATGGGAGGTCTGGTGCCAGCTGCTACACTGGGGCCACCAGGGCTTTGAGAGTCCTGGTACAAGCCTGAGGCAAGGACTGGGACCTCGGGGCCAGCTGTTGCATGAACTCTCTCAGTCCAGCTGCTGGAAAAGTCTCCACTGTGTGCATTTCTGTAGCAACTTCAATCCCACTTGGCTGTGGAGGAGGAAAGCAACGTGGTTGTCTGTGCTGTTAATGTTTACGTGAGTGCTGTGTGTGTTCATGGGGTGCTGACAAAGCTACTCACAAAGCTCTGTGTCTGTGTTCATCTTTGTGGGTGGTCATGTGTGTATTGTGTGTAAGTTTCTCTGTGTGTGTGTGTAATTTTAGGGGTTACATGTTCAACTGGACCTGCAGAGTCACAATAGCCTCACACTTGGATGAGAGGAACCCATTTGGTCCTTAATCCTATTTATTTTGGCCGCCTCTATCTCTACAGCTTCACAAGAAATAGGAGATAATATGGATATCCAGATGAATAACCCAAGATACACAATTCTTGCATGTGCATCATGGCTTTAATCTGAAAGAGGGAAGGTTTAGATTGGATATCAAGAAGAAATTCTTCCCTGTGAGGGTGGTGAGGCCCTGGCACAGGTTGCCCAGAGAAACTGTGGCTGCCCCATCCCTGGAAGTGTCCAAGGCCAGGCTGGATGGGTCTTGGAGCAACCTGGACTGGTGGAAAGTATCCCTGTCTATGGTGGGGAGTTGGAACTGGATGATCTTTAGGGTCCCTTCCAACCTATTCTATCACTCTATCACTGCCTGACACACACTCACCTTGTCAGGAGTTGAAGATGCTCATTGTTTTTTGCTGGAGAATCAAACTCAGCAAGACCAAAGGCCAAATCTTCCACAGGGGGATTATGCTGCAGGAGTCAAGGATTGTCCGTGGACACAAGGCATCACCACAATGATTTTGTTCTGCACTCATGACTGCAATGGAGCAGTACTGATTTAAACCCTCTTCCCAAGTCTAAAGGTGGCCTGTTTCTTTTTCTTTTTCAGACCAACATTTATAGGTGCTTTAATCGTCCCTTCTCCATTATCCACTTTTTGCTTTACTGTCCCCCTTATTTTATTGCTGTATCTCTGATGCTGTATGAATCCATTTTGCAAGGCTTTAAAAGGCAGTTAAAAGGTGAAACATAATTGATTCTCCCCCCACCACCAAAGGCAAGTAAATGCACAATACACATCCTTAGTGATGATCATCACATTCTGGGAGTGTTAATGCCATTCCTCTGCCTACTTTTAGTAGGATTATCTAATTGGTTTTCTTTTACATTTGGCAATAAAAGCCAGTCTAAATATTTTTAATAAAATTTCCACCTGCTGATTGACCTTTCTGTTGACTTTCAAAAGCTCTTGCCCCATGATAAACCTGGCAGAAATATAAATGTCTCGTTTTGCCTTTGTCATTGGATTTTATTTGCCTGTGGAAAAGAGCTCTTGAATATTACTTTGCCCTCTCCATCTTCCCCCACAAAGGACTGTATCTTGTATTTTTTTCTTCAGGAAATCTTCCAGAATAAGGCCTTCTTTGCTTAAATTGCATGTTTTAAGTTTAACATTCCTAATCTTGGCTGTCAGCAATTTTGTGGTCTCATAAGGGGGCTAAATTTGCTTTCACCCAACTTTAAAAGCTGAATTCTTAATCTGAGCCAGATGTCTAAACTTCCTGTATATTTATAAGAGACAGCACAGCTCTGCCTCAGAATGGGATGAAGCACCTTCTGGTGCTGAATTTGCCAGTCCAGCAGGTACAGAGGGAGCCCAGATCATCAGCTTGGATTGAACACCTCACTTTTAGGCAGATAGATACAATTAATGAAAAAGAACCTGTTTCCCGAGCAGAGCCCTGATAGCAGCAGCTGCAGCTCACCCAAGTTCATCCAAAACAATTTCAGTGCCCTGCGAGAGGGTGGGGGTGCAGATAATTAATATTTAGGGACTCATAATGTGCACATGTGAAAGGCAGGGTCTGTGTGATGTGTGATGGGAAACACTGGGCTTGGCTCATCCTTTCCTGTCCTGAAGCCCCAAGAAACAATTCAGTTGTGTAAGCTTTGGCTGGGGCAAACAAATGGGGTTCATGGTCTCAGCTCAGACCTGGGTGTCTGTCCAAAACCAACACCCTGAGCTGGGTGCCAGCACACACAGGGAAAGATAACTTGCTATCTCTTTCCTGTGCCTAAAACACATTTTCAGAGGAATAATTATAGAAATCTGTCTTTGCTCTTTCTCTTATGCAGATAAAGAGATTTTAATCACTGCGAGTCTTAGCACAAACCCACATCCCAGTCCCCATTAAAAATGTCTTTACAAGCTCTCTGTGTTTTAAAGTAATAGCACTTTTAAAGTTCACCTGATGAAATAATGTGCTGGGCTGCTCTTCAGTGTCTGCTCAGAGCTGATTGTGACAGCAAGACGTGCACCAGATTATAAGAAAGCAGTTTTCCAGTGCTCCAAGCTGCTGTCATTCTAAAGAGGACATCAGGTTCTAGCTGGTTTTTGCACAAATGGGTTTATAAAGTGGGATTTATCTGGCTTTTTCAAGTGGCAGTTGGGCACCTTTGTTAGCTTCACTTTGGCATGTAGCATTTAGAAAAATTCATTTTTTCTATGCTAATAGCAAGTCATTTTTAGTTTCTTTGAGAGCAGTGCTCACTGAGCAACAGGGGTGCGATGTAATGATTTTTTATTTTTTTTTTTTCTCCTGGGTAGAGCATCCAAAAGTTGCAATCACTTTCTGACGGAAGCAACTTATTTTCTTGAGGGAAGTCGAAGAGGTAAAACGTGTGGGTGCATTGCAATACCTCTGTTTGGAGGGGATATGTAGGTCATTCACTTGGCTGAAGCGTTTGAAGCCACATCCATTTCAGCAGTGACAGGGCACTGCACTTTGTAGGCTCTAAATATAACCTTGTGCCTCAATGTCCTTTGAAGACAACGGAGAGGAAAAGGCACGTGAGAATGTGATTCCTTTGACCCATTTAGGCATCTGCATGAAGATAAAACCTGTCTGTCCTCAACGCACCTAATGCTTGCCTCCAACTATTACAAACTAAACAAAGTTTAGGTTCTTTGTATCACCAGCTGGACCGCAAATAACAATGGGAGAAAAGCTTCTTCTCATTGAGTCTTCACATACGCTGGGCCTCCCAGTGAATCCCAGAACCATCAAGGTTGGAAGAGACCTTCCAGATCATTAAGTCAACGTAGCACCACCACAATCACCCCTAAACCATATCCCCTAGTGCCCCATCTTGAAAAATTCCACAGATAGTGACTCCAACACCTTCCTGGGAAACTTATTCCAATGCCTGACCATTCTTTCAGTGATTTTTTTTTTTTTTCCTAATGTCTAATCTGAACCTCTGCAGTGCAACTAAAGACCACAAGCCCTTGTTCCTTCACTTGAGACATGGCAGGAAAGACCAACCCCCATCCCACTAAATCCATCTATCAGGGAGTTGTTGTGAGAAATGAGGTCTCCCCAAAGCCTCATTTTCTTCAGCTTTCTTCAGCTAAACACCCCTGTCTCCCTCATCAGACTTGTGCTCCAGACCCTTTCCCAGCTCCGTTGCCCTTCCCTAGACATCCTCCAGCACCTCAATCTCTTCTGGTTGTGAGGGGCCCAAAAAAGAACAAAGAACTCAAAGTATGGCCTCACCAGTGTTGAGCACAGAGGGGAAATCACCTCCCTAATCCAGAGGGGAATTAGGCCACACTGTTGCTGGTACAGCCCAGGTGCCCTTGGCTTTCTTGCCCACCTGGGCACACATGGGCTCGTGTTCACCTGCTTTCAACCAGCACTCCCAAATCCCCGAATCCAGAATTAAAGATGGGTTGAACACAAGCCTCGCACGCAAACTACCCCATATTTAGGATGCACTAGAGCTTTGGAGGCGAGATTAATCCCCTCTTACTTCCCATTATTCAGGAAGAAAATGGTTGAGTTCCAGGCTCTAAACAGGCACAGACATATCACAGGGCAGGGGATGGAGAAGATGAAGGCCCGAATGATGCTCATTCTCACAGCTTATTGGCCTTAACTAAATGCCAAGCAGATTTGCTTTAAGATTTTGAGATTCTGCATATTTGTCCTGCATGTGATGCTTTCTAGCAATGTGTGTTGTGGGCCAGGGGATTCACAGCGCTGCTGCTGTTTGCTGAAAACGTGCATTTTTTACTCAGATCTCATAATTGAAATTCAAGTTGCACATGATGCAATTTGACATTAATTTCAGTTATTTGTGGCTGAGGTTTGCCCCATCCAACAAGAGCCGACAGTAAAGAAGAGCACTGGAAATGGAAATGCACAGTGCCATTAGATGCAAGGCTTGATTTGTAAATCACTTAGATAGCAATAAAACTGGGGATGGAAATAAAAGTGGCAAAGCTCAGC
>NW_020957558.1:7025-18206 GCF_003031625.1 Empidonax traillii | reverse complement strand
TGCACATGATGCAATTTGACATTAATTTCAGTTATTTGTGGCTGAGGTTTGCCCCATCCAACAAGAGCCGACAGTAAAGAAGAGCACTGGAAATGGAAATGCACAGTGCCATTAGATGCAAGGCTTGATTTGTAAATCACTTAGATAGCAATAAAACTGGGGATGGAAATAAAAGTGGCAAAGCTCAGCTTTCTAAATGTTAAATAATTCAAGAGGGAAAGGGTGAGGGGAAAAAAGCACAGAGCAAGAGCTTCGTGTGTGAAAACAAAGGCATCTGAGCAAATCAGAAATTTCAAGCTCTGACTAAATGTAATTTCAGTTCAATTAAAGCATAACATCAAGATTGTGGGATGCTAAAATCTGGGCTGAAGCATGTCATTGCTGTGTGCAGCTCTAAAAGATTTAGAGCAAAACCTGGATCTAGGAAAGATATTCTGTGAAATGGTGCTGCAGAGCTCTTTACTGAGCAGAACTGCTTTGCCAAACTGGGCTGTAGGGACTCAGAGCCAGCAAAATTCAAGTTAAAAATTATTTTTTTTTCATTTTTTTGTGAATTTTTTTTTAATTTTATTTTTATGTTTGGGAAGGTACCAGTGACAGTAAGTCAACCAGAGGAACAGATGCCTGAAGGAAGCATTTTTTATCACCTGAACTTTACAAATTCGAAGTTGAGGGGTTTGTTGTTGTTGTTCCTCTCTTTTTGTTCTAAAACCACACTCTGTTTCAATGACAAGTTCCTGATTTCAGCAGAAGAACCAAGGAAAGAAGTTTTCTGTGTAAAAAAAAAAAAAATCTTATTTTCTCCCAACTCCTGAAAGTGAAGTTGATCACAGTGACTTCTTGAGTCCTCTAGTGAGATCCCTGAACAAATCCACAACACCCAAATGTGAAGGGATGGGTAGTCTACCAGCCCAGCATAATAGTTATCATCTTTTCCATCTCCACACCTCTTTCTGATATATTCCTCTGAACTCCCTCTACAGTAAATGGTGAAAAATAAGACCCATCAAGTGTGACTCATCCCAAAACAAACATCTAAGCCAGAACACTTTACCCTAAAGTCCCATTCTTTCTGCTTTGTCTGTGAAATGAATCAGCTCTGATGGAAACATCAATGGACTGGAAATAGAAAGTGAAGAAAGATGTGTTTTCAGATGTCTCATAAACAGAGAAAACCAAAGGTAGGAGAAAGATCCAAGCACTGAAACACGAAGCCATTTGCCCTGGGTCTCAGAAGAAATATATATCTTCACCGCAAAGTTTTTACAGTGAAAAAACTGTTGAGCACCATGTCCCTCTCCAGGTATGTTGTACAAGTACACAGGAAAGCCTCGGAGATACTGAGAAATGAAAGATCAAGGGAAATCCAGAGCTACTGTTTTCAAGATGGGTTTTATTTTGAAGGCTGCTGCTCCTATCTGAGGTTTGGAAAAAAAAAAAAAAAAAAAAAAAGGAGTTTAAAAGCACCTGTTGTTTTTTTTTTTCCTATTTCTCCCGACCTTGTCTCACCTCTATTCACAGCTACAAAAAGACCAGCATTGCACCTGAGGTAGGAAGTGTCAGAACAGTCATTTTTCCTTGCAATCTCTTTGCCACCTTTCCTCTTCAGAAATAATGATTGCCGGGGGTGAATATTCCGATAAAGAATTTGGGGAAGTTGACAATTCTGCTGTGACCAATGATACCTGTCATGAGGCATCAAAATGTTTACTTCCCACCATTTTGAATAAACTCATTATAACCAAGGGCACAGACAAGTTTGAAATCGTGCTTGCAGTGGAAAATCAGTCTCCTTACATGGTTGTGTTTATTTGGTCATTTGGTGGCTCACACCTGAACACACCAAACATTTCTCTGGGAAAAAATCGTGAGAAACAAAAGGAAATGTTTAATTCCTCTTTATCCATTCCCCATTGTTTTCATTGTCCATTTCATAGTCTGGAAACTGCTTGGGAGGTTATAATTTCCAGGCCAGCTCTAGATAAATCAGCCCTTCTTCATTCAGAAAGGTAATTCAGTCACACTCCTGTTCTGGCCAAAAACTCCTTTCCCAAAGCTGTTCCAGATCTGCCGTGATCAGTACTTGGTAAATCTCTGATCTGAACCCTAAGAATACAAAAGGTTTTGTAGAAAGTCACCCACATCTTTCTTATGTTTTTCTCAGACTGGGATATTTCTTTCTAGAGGTGATAACCAGACATTGCAGCTTCTTTTTATTTATTTACTTAGGTAATTACTTATTTATAGTGTATGTTCATCACTGTTTATGTTCAGATTCTTAAAGTTACTGTGTTTTAATAGACTGATGTCATGTAGTACTTATTGGCTGAATCTTGAAGGAATTCTCTTGAAGGTTGCATAATTTACCAAGTTGCTTCCAGCATTCAGTAGTTTTAATTGTAGGGATGCTCTTTCATACAAATACTTATTTTCCTGTACCTATTTTTTTTTAATTGTATCTAATACTTGGAAAAAATACAATATTTATGGGTTGAAGTGTTTAATTTTGCAAACCCCCGCTAATAAAATAAAACTCAGAATATTGACTCTAAAAATTAATAACTTATTTGTGGACTGAGTAAACACTGTATTAGCTGGGTACAAAGTAAGGCTTTTAAAGCTTAAAAAAAATGATTGAGTTTCTTTATAAAAAAAAAATTTTAAAGTTGAAATAATAAGCATTTTCTGTAGTACAACCAGCATTCAACTGTTTGATTATAAAATGTCGTAGCCTTCAGAGCAGGAGGGGATAGATCTCACTGACTGACAGAATCAGAAAGCCTGAAGGCATTTACTGTCTGAAACACACCCCCACACATCTTGTGAGCCACTTAAAATACGTAAACTTCAGTGAAGAAAACAGCAACACTAAATAAAACTTCTCAGCTCTGCCAAGGTCAACAGCATCACAAAAAAAAAAAAAAAAAAAGGCCCCTGGAGCTCAGGAAACAGAGCAGACAGAACTGTATTATATCATATTCTCCTGCTCTGACAACTGCCTTACCCTGTGAGTGATGGACAGAAACTACAGCTATTTGCTGAGCAAGTCTGATCCTCAGTCTGAATAAAGGAAGGGACAAGTTGAGCGCTGGAAGGAGTAGTTTTGGTCTGGCTATTTTTGAGGGAACAAACAGAACAAAGCGAATTAATTTATTATCTGAGTTGAGAAAACCTTTCAGATGACCTTGGAAAGAATGGGGAAAATGAGGGAGTGACTCGAGGGAAGAAATAGACAAGGAAAGAACCGACACAAGAAGAAAAATGCAAAGTCCAGCTGTCTCTGCCACGAATTTATTACCTTGAGACACAATGAATAACAAATTCTGGGGCATACAGCAAATTGTTTCAGATGTCGTTTTTGAATGAGGAAGGACAGTTTTACGCTTTAATTTTCATCTTCAAAGGTTGGACTCGATGATCTTAGAGGTTCTTTTCCAACCTGAATGATTCTGTGATTCCAAGACCTCGTTAAGATCCAGGAGCAATGCCTTCCTAGAAAGCTGTGAATGGCCAAATTTCCTAAATTGCTTTGACCAAAACATGCCCCAGAACTGTAAGCCTCCATCAGCACTGTTTATATATGAAGAACATATTAAGAATATATATCTAAGGTCCCTTCCGACCCAAACCATTGTTTGCAGTGGTTTTCATTCTCTATCCACAATAAATTCTTAAAATTTGGGATGACTCATTCAAATAGAATTTTATTTTTTTCCTGAGTGAGAGAAAGTAGGGTAGTTTTAAGGCTTCAAAGTTCCTGGAAGAGGTAAAAAAAACAGATCTAATGAACTTGTTTTTTAACAGAAAAAAAATAAATGATTGACAACATAAAATATCTGGAACTGTTAGTACAGGAATTAATGAAATCACTCACACCAGGACTGATTAGACATAATTTCTCTGTTTCTGTGTCTAAATACTGCATGGGCATTAAATTTCTTCTTTACAATGTTAATTTGATGTCTTGACAAGGGAGAAAAATTACTTGAAATGTGTAAAAGCTACCAGCAGGCTGATGCTTATTACACTGAGCAGCATGATTTGAAAACATTAATCTAATGGGAGATAGACATGGCTCCTTCATGACTAAATGGGATACGTGTCCATCATCCACTGCTACAATTTGGGGAGCTGAGGGAGTAGCAAAGAGTTGACATGAAGTTAAAAGAGAGAAAAGGAATTAATACCTTGTTAATGACAAACAGAAACTCGTGGAACAGCACATGACCTCTCTCACACATTCTCTCCTTCGACAGTAAAATGCCATTTTAACTCCTTTTCATTTGCATTATTGAAAAATCAGCCAGATGTGATCTGAATGCTTTTTTTTTTTTTTTTTCTCCCTCTCCTTTTCCCTTAATTCTCCCCCCAGTTTTCTCTCTTTAGCAGGACAAAGCACATTCAAAGCAGAAGACATGTCTGGGTGGCCTGAGTCAGTGAGGTATTTCCACTGGGGAACCCCAGTCTGCATAAAATAATTAAGGGAGTTGGGATGAGAAGGGAAGGGACATGATGATGGAACTGGCAGGCTGGAATAAATGAGTTCAGTGATCAGCAGAGGAGACAAGCAGAGCACATGTGGTCTTTAAAAGAGACTGAGAACCAGAGGGAAAAGAGCAATTTCGTATTTTAGATATCTATGAGGATTTTCCAGGACATCATATAGATGTTTTTGATGAATGGATTGCTCACTGATGATCTAAAGGATGCAAGACGTGATTCCATTTCAGCAGTGTGGTATTTGCAATTTTAACTGTAATTATCTTCACAGCACCTTTCTGCTCCTGGATGCTACTATTATTTTTACTGTTTTAATGAAGACTTAAGCTCTGGAAGACTAATATCAGGCTATGTGAAAAGACCTGAGAGATTACTTGCTGCAAAACTATTATTTTAACATACCTGAAAGTGGATTTAAGAGTCTCATTGGTTATGATTTGCCACTGAGTAACCTTGAAAGCTTTTAAAGCTTTCAAACTCATGAACAGGACATATCTTTCCTCAGATGAGAGATGCACTGAGCAGTAACTGTGTCTGAGCTGATTGCCCCAGTTGTTTTTTTAACAGATGGAGAAGCACATTTAGACTGTCATTAATTGGAATTAACTCAGACTTTTTATGATGAAGGGTCTTGTCTAGAACTGCTCAGTGATAGGGGCCCTTTCGGATGACCAGTGACTCACAACAGGCTCCCTGAGATGTCTCAGCCAGGTCAAAGGGACAAACTTCCCCCAAGTTTCAGGTCTGTGGGTCTGCAAAGTCTGTACAAGACCAGAATTATCTGAATCTGAGCATTTTACTTCCACTAATCATCTCAAGAATAGTCTTTAATTTTCATCTGCAGTTTTTAGATCTCAGCACCTGAATTCTCTTAGGATTAAATGACTTCAAGAACTTAGAATGGTTTGGGGTTGAAAGGACCTTAAAGATCACTTATTTCTGTCACTAGTAATGCCTAATCATTAATTTTGGAAAAGGAAATCGATCCTGGTAAGAGAAACTGATCCTGATGATTTGTCTCTGAAGCAGAGTCTTATTGATGTCCTCTTTTCTCCCTATTTGCATATTAGCCCTTCTTTGGAAGTGGAAGTAACTTTTTATATTTATATTAATATATTAATATTTACTATTATATTTTATATGCATGCTAATAATCTTTATTGATTTTATATTAATCATATCAATTTTATATAATATATTTTTATTATATTTTATATTATTTATTTTATACTATATTATTTGTATTCTATTTTTATATTCTATTTTTATGTAATGAAATATTTTCAGAAACCCATCTGGTGTTACAAAAATAGTACATTAGATTTGAACATAACACTCATTGGAATGACATGAATTATTTGAGCCCAGTCTTCTGCAGTGGGAAACAACATATTTTAAGACTTTTCAATAGTGATTTTCAATAAAAATTGATAATATTTGCAATAATTTTATTTTATAACCCAGAAATAGTGTGTACACAAGCAGCTGCCAATTACAGAAAAAATTAGGAAAGTGCTCACTCTACAGGTATATCGTACAGGGGAAAGGCTCTAGTACCCAAAAACCTCTCAGAAATCCAGACTTCATGGGAACAAATTGGAAGAACAGTAGCTACTTAAACTCCCAAGGTATGGAAGGGAATTACTAAGAAGAACTTTATCACCCCAACATTTAACCCAGGGACGGCTGTTTCCTTTGGAGACTCGTTTTGCTTCTGGTGAATCCTCACGGGGAAGCAAAAATGAGCAGCAGGAATTGCAGTGTGGACTATCTGCTCTCACCACAATGTGATATCCCACATCTCCCACATCAAATCGAGGGGGGGTTTGCCATCAACATCCATGAAACAGAGACAGGCTCTGGCAGAGGATGAAAGGCTGCTTTGGCACTAAGTTTAGGTGCTCCTTGAATTCTGCACCCAATAAAGGAATGCTGACTCTGAGGACTGTCATGTCATTATGTGGGCAACGTGAAACTCAGGGAAATAACAGTGTGTGTGTCCTTGGATGGTTTGTACACAGATTAAAGGAGATGTGAAGATCTGAGGGGCTGGAAGACACGCTGTGAATCACACTGAAAAGTTGTCTGCTCTAGAGTGGGTGGATTTTCTACTGTCTTTCCATCCTTTCATACCCAAACACTTCCTTCCCATCCCTCAAGAACACCAAGGGAGAAGATGTAGCTCCAAACTCCTCTCCTGCCCCATCTCTGTGATGCTGCATTGCTCCCCCAGCTGTATTTAGGATGGATACTGTCAACATGCTCCAGCTGATACCCAGCTGGTGGGTGGGTTTTGGGAGAAATGTCGGTCTTATGAGGCACATTTCCTTTTCCAAGAAGGATTCATCTCCTTATTTTCAAAATAAAAATAATTTTTACCTGAAAGAAGCTCTCCTAATTACCTTGCATGAACTTTCAATAAATGAATGAATAAATAGAAAAATCAGTAAGTGAATCTTCTCTCACTGTGCCAAATACTTCCATGAAAAATAATGGAACAAAAGGTTTGTCACCTTAAATGAGACAGGTAGTATCTCAAATTTAAAGGATAATTAAGACATTACCTAGAACACTGAGACTGAGGCATGTCCAAATCCAGACCATCCTTAGGAGCAAGAAAAATCCTCTGTAAGACCTGACACCTTGACCTGGTGTTTCTTGACTTATTTCTGTGTTCCCTGGTGGGGTTCGTGGGAGCCTCAGGATGTGCTTGTGAAAGTAAACCTTTCCTAAGATTCTGACAACATCTTTTCTCTTTCAGAGAAATCAGCTCTGAAATCAGGTAGAAATCAACTGAATTCCTGGTCTAGTGAAGGTGTCCCTGCCCACAGCAGAGGGCTGAAACATGATGATCTTTAGGGTCCCTTTCAACCCAAACTATCTGATGATTCTGATTGTATAAAATGGATCCATTTAAAAAACTTTGCTTACTTTTGTTGGATGTGGCTTTTCCGGGGTAAAAAACCCCAAATTTTTCTATTTGTGTGGAATTATTCATGGAAAAACTCCAGCGTGTGGGAAGACAGATCTTGATTCTCTCTAAAATGTACAAAAGGTCGCACAAACACACAAACACACACGCTCCTGTGTTCGACACTAAAATACAAGTTTAGGGTTCTATTTATTCTCAGAACTTTGTTTCTACCTCTGTCTTTTGATTCATTTTGAAAAGAAATTCTGCTCTCTTCACCCTGATTGCATCTTTTCTTGGGAAAGGGATAATCATCCAGGTGAGCTTGTTCTTTCCACGGGTTCATTTTGGTTCACATTCAGACTATTTGCTGCAGAAAGTCCAGGGCTTTTTGAACTGTCAGGGAATAATTGACTGGGACGAGATATCGGAGCGTGCTGTCACTCCTACCAATAAAATCCAGAAGTTGTGGAATTAATTTTGTCTTCTGGAGCTTGAGGGGACGGGAAAGCTTTCATTAAGAGCAGAAGGGATGAGGTGAGGCAGTTATGTGCTCCCATTTGAAAGGCAAATAATCCTGTATGCAACAATGACAAGTACACAAATGAGAATAACGAGTCCTAAATGGATTAGAGGCAAGGCTGGTTTGATAGCCTGATGCACACAGCTTTTTTCTGAAGAAATTTATTTGATCCTTTCCTTATTATGTGCATCTTGTGGTTCTTGGCATTATGCTGATCAGGCTGGAGCTGGCAGGGAAAACAGGGATGCAGAGCCTAACTGGATGCATCCAGTGTGATCTGAGATACCCCAGGGCACTTGAAACATCCACATGGGTTTGGCAGATATCACAAAGGTCCTGAAGGATGTGCACGTGTGGAACTGGAAGCCACTACCCCAGAGCACTTCAGATTTCTCGAGGTACCTGTGATAGGAAATAACATGAAACAATATATTAGAATAGATCACTATTTTGTAATGATACTGTTAAAAATTAATTTATAAACTAAATGTAATGTAAAATTACACCATTCATATAAAATAATTTTTACTATTCTTTAGGCTGTTTTTGCTGTGTTCTAGTTTAAGAGAAAAGGAGGCTCAGGGAAGAACTTCCCCCTCTCTATAACTATCTGAAAGGATGTTTTAACAATGGGGGATCAGCCTCTTCTCCCAGGCAATAAATGACAGGATAAGAGGACATGACTTCAAGCTGTACCAGTGGAGGCTCAGGTTCAAGAAGGATTTCTTTACTGAAAGGTTGGTTAAGCATTGGAACTGGCAGCCCAGGGAAGTGGTGGAGTCACCATCCCTGGAAATGTTCAAGAAATGACTGGACATGGCACTTGGTGCTGTGCTTTGGTTGACAAGGTGATGTTCCCAAGGTTGGGCTCAGTTATCTTGGAGGTCCTTTTCAACCTTTGTTATTCTATGTTCAAATAGGTTTGGTCACAATTACTCCAGAAACCGCTGGCAGAACCAAGAGCAATGCCCAGATCCCTCTGAGTGCAGCATGGAAAGTATTCCCTTCCCGCCTCATCCTGTTCTGATCCACAGGTGCCCAGGGACAGAGAACTCCAGAGTAAAGTGGTGCTGCCTCTGTTCCAGACAAAGTCAAGTAGAGGTGGGCACTGAATTCCCTGTGATATTTCTGAGTGTTACCATGGAAATTTCTAAGGAATTTGATATCAAATGTGCAGGGGAACTAAACCCTGGGAGCTGCTGGGTAAGGAATAAAAAATATACAATTCATCAGTGAAGTCTTTATGGCCAAAGTGACAGTGGATGGCTCCTCTGCTCTCCTGCTGTGTCAGTCCTGAGTGTGAGAGGATTCCAGTCCAGCACAGCTCTGTGTTCCCAAACAGCTCCATCCAGACTCAGGTCTGAACAAAAGCTAATTGTTAGTTTGAGCAGCAAAAGGACTTAGAGCAACTTTCACTTAAAAATCCTGAGTTAATCTTGGAGGTGGGCAGGAGGGATGTGAAGGGAAGCGTGAACTGATGCCACGTGTGTGCAGGGGAAAGGATGGAGAGGAATCCAGGTGTAGAATTACAGAGCTGTGTCCTCTAAACAAAAGCTGCAACCACCTTGCCCAGGTGGAAAATCCCGGGGGTGAATTCACAATTCTCTAATTTTGGTCCCACTTTCATTATGATAGTCTGAGTGGGGGGAAACAATAAATCAAAAAATGAAACCTTCCCCATTTGCAATGCTCTAATTTGTTCAGTAGCAGAAGCACTTCAACAATTAAATACAGGAGTACTTCTGGCAGTGGGAATGACAGCAAGCCCAACACTTCCATTAAGCTGGAAATGCCATGGATTCATCTAAACCTCAGTATTTATGTCCTTGCACATAGTTGAACTAGCAGGTAAAAAGGTATTTTGGAAACTGTCAATGCATATCTTGTCACGCAGCAATCAGAATATGCAGGTGGTTTTGGGGTGTCACATGTCCCCTGTTATTTTTTCGGTAGAATGCAGAAAAAATTCTTGTCACAGTATTGGGTGAAGATTGATGCTTGCTTTTTCCAGCTGAAATAGCAATAGGACATTTTGAGTAGTGATATAATATGGAAGATAAAGCTTGTTCTTTCATACAACACAATTGCATATTTATTATTTACGGTTCACAACAGACAGGCAACTCCACGAAAGACCTTAATCTCCTTTTTAGATATTGTGGAGCAGAATCATAAAAAAAATCTGGCTGTTCTGTGGAGGGGAAGAAGATAAACAGTGAGGAAATTAGGTTTCAATGTTTTCATTTTAAGCTGCAGCAGTGAGACGTGGAGGGGACAGACAGACATGCCCGAGGTCCCACAAATTTTCTGTGGCAGGGTCAGGAGCTGCAGCCACAGCTCAGAATCCTGAACAGTGTTTTCACTGATAATTTCACATGTTGGTTCTATACCTATCTGTTGAGTTCCCTGTGCTCCTGCACTTTCCTGACCTCCTCAGGTCAAGCTGCTTTCCAGAACTGGGGCCCCAAACCTGGTATGATCAGCTGGGCAGTGGAGGTGGGACATAGTTTGTAATTCCAAAACCACACACCAGTTTTCAAAACTTTCTGAAATTCTGGTTTAATCCAAGTTTTGTATGTCTAGCCAGTGGTTTCATCCAAGTTTTTTACGTCAAGCCACAGGTTCAACATATTTGTGCAGCAAGATTTGTTCCAGTCCTGTCCTCCAGCATAAAAAGGTAGACAGCAGGAAATGTCAAGTTCATTTACTGTCCTAGTTTGGATGAACAAATACAGATATCTGGGGTCTTCCTCCCCCTGCTCAACCAGCAGCAGAGGAAGGAAATGTTTCTCTGCTGTCCCTTCCTGGCAAAGCAGAATTTATTTTGGGTGACATTATACTCAGGTCTGTTCCGAGGAAATATTATTCATATGTACTCACCTTATTGGTCAGCAGAATGGGATGCACAGTGAAATATCACTGAAATTCTTCATAACCTATTTACTGAGTGAAGAATAGGCACAGATCTACTTTGCATAATCCTCTACACAAGAAATCTTTGAACAAAAAAAACATTTGAATACAAATTATTCTGAGGCCTACCCAGTGCTATTGTTTAGAGCAACACTCTCACCTGCTTGCAATGAGAAAGAGAATTAATACCCACAAATCCATGGCTGATAATTTTTCTTTGTCTTTTAAATATTCCATGTTCCCTTACAGGCCTTTGTGTCACAGGAAAGCAGGATAATTATGCTGGTAGCTGCTTTTATTCTGCTATGAAAATGTCTTTTTTTTTTTTTTTTTT